>NW_028146402.1:0-13778 GCF_977016875.1 Pavona decussata
CATCTACTAAGCCATTTTTAATATACATGAGCGGACGCTTTCCTGTGCAGAAGATTGGAGTATCAGCAGTCAGGGAAATATCCTTTGCAAAATGAGTTTTTGGTGCGCGCTGAAATAGTTGTGATGCTTGTTGGAAAAGTGAACTGAAATCCCAAATTCCTTCAATAAAAATTCCTTCGCCGATAACCAGCGTTCATTACGATCCAGTTTCAGCGCGAGATGATAATGTTCACCACCGTTCTTATGTTTCTCCCGACAGCAACACCACTGAACAACTCTCCCTTTGCCTTGCAATTGAGAAAATGCGTACACAACTGCTGAGGCGAAATTTTCCCGGGTTGGAAATTTAGTAATATCTGCCTGGCTATATGTCACCAAATAAACACTGCGTAGGTCACTTCTAAGGAGAGAATCTTCGGATAACGATTTACCCGGCTCCTCTGAACTAGATTCATTACTTTCATAGCTTTTCAAAAGATCCATAGTGTTGGTGGTTACTAATTTCACTGAACAATGGCAAAACAAGTGGCCAGAACGACACGCGAGTTGTTTATATCACGACCGGCATGATCAATTTTTGGCTTGTTACATCTCTGCTAAATAAAACACTGACGTTAACGTACGCGTAACTTAGAGAACACCGACCGGTGTGTCTATCCACGGCTCCCGGGAAGTTCAAACTTTTTGAGTTCTGAGGAAATGGAAAAAAATTGGCTGACACAATCGTGGACAAAAACGGTTAAGAAAACGTACCCTTCCAAGCGTTTTGACAAGTAAACAATCGAACGACCATATTTTCCCCGCCCCCCTCCCCCCAACTCAATGTTGTTTGGTGGGTCACGAACAGTTTCACGGCAATCAGCATTTCCCAAATCAACATTGTATAGGGGGAGGGGGGGAGGGAGAAGGAACTTGTAGAAATTCGAGGGGAGGAATAGGAAATAATTGTTTTTGGTAGGCCGCGTTCAGATTTCTTAACGAGAATTGTCCACGATTGTAAAACAGACAAATTGTTTAAAAACAGAGATCTAACCCTGCACAGAAACCCAGTCGGGTGATATGTAATTGGACATTGGGTACTAATTAACGTCCAGGAATATTGCCGTTAATTGGTTCTAATTCGCGGAGATAATGGTTGTAATTAATTTGTAACGCAAAGAGATGCATTATCTCATCACCTCGCCAGTTATACAATGGTTTTTATGGGCGCCATTGACTCGCAAAGAAAGGCGTATATTGCATATTTGGCGCGGCAGAAGATATTACCAGCTGTAGAGATACTGAAACAATGCAACATTTCACTTGCATCGGTATACAGAATTCGAGACGAGTTCATATCCGTGAAACAGACCGGTCCCGTTTATACGCGCAGGCAAGTTGTACGCGCGTGACCAGAGAAAAATTATTCGCTGTTTGCGAGCGCTACGAAAAGAGGAAGGACATTTTTCTTCCAGTAGGATTAAGGAGCGGGCTGGTCTAAAGCCTAATGAAGTAAGCAGCAGGACCGTTTGGCGTTTTCTGCACAAGGAAGGCTACCACTTCCTGCAGGCGCGTAAAAAAGGCTTGATGTCCGAGGATGACATGCGTCAACGTGTTCACTTTGCAAAGAACATAAAAAATAACCACTCTCGGGATATTTGGTGCAATACGGTTGCTTTAAATTTGGATGGTGTCAGTTTCTATTATAAAAGAAATCTGGCGGATCAAGCTAGAACGCCACAAGGGAGAGTATGGAGGAGAGCATGCGAAGGGCTTATTCAGGGATGCACAGCTAAAGGATGCAAAGAGGGGAGTGGAGGTCGCGTTTTAAGATTAATGGTGGCCATTAGTTACGATAAAGGAGTAATTGAGTGTCATGCATATGATAATCTGGACAGCCGTTCATTTGCCTCTTTTGTTAATGGAAAATTTGATTCTATGTTTGCAAGAGCAGACAAGAATGGTTCTCGCATGTTTGTACAACTCAACGCACCGAACCAGAATTCTGCTCTTGTTAGAAGAGTACTTAAAATAAAAAGGGCAAAACAATTATGTATTCCGCCTCGCAGCCGTGACATAGATGCTATCGAGAATTTCCTTAATCTTGTTTAAAAAAAGCTGAGAAAACAGGCTGTAGAATTAAACATTACGCGTGAGACATTCGATGAATTTTCATCACGTGTAATTAGAACAATGTACAACTTTCCATCAGAGGTAATCGACAAGATTATAGACACTATGGGTGGCCGTATGGATCCCATTATTACTGGAAAAGGACAACGCACTAAGTATTAATACTTGTATTTAATATACATTTATTATTCTTGCAACTCAGGACACGAAGGCAGTCTTTTCTGACCAAGTAATAATCAGAAGATTACGTCACGCTAGTATTTTATTGTGTTACATAGTACAGCGTGCGTGACAGGCATGTCACAAACGTCAACAAATACATTCTACAAGAGAAAATGTGTCCATTTCTTGCCGTAACATCTACCTTTCTTCCGTTTGTTTACATATAACTCTTAATAACGCAAAATACTTTAATTGCATACGATTAACAAGAAGACATTTAGCACTTTCAACGATTAACAACGATTAACAGCAGTTTTGTATTAAAAGAAATGACTATCTATTCTTTTCAAGAGCATTCGGTGTTAACCGTTGAAAACCTGTGTTAATCGTTGTTTTATTTCACCATTGCCTTGAAACTGTCAAGTTAATCGTTACATGCCGAATTCTAGGTCTGGCTCGCCACAAATAAGCCGGCTTACAAAACATCGTGCACATGGCGGGATTTCTCTTTGCTGCTCCCGCGGGATTTGAAAATTGAAATAAAAAATTCTCCAACGCACATTCATCATTTCCGTTTCACGTTCATCTACTAAGCCATTTTTAATATACATGAGCGGACGCTTTCCTGTGCAGAAGATTGGAGTATCAGCAGTCAGGGAAATATCCTTTGCAAAATGAGTTTTTGGTGCGCGCTGAAATAGTTGTGATGCTTGTTGGAAAAGTGAACTGAAATCCCAAATTCCTTCAATAAAAATTCCTTCGCCGATAACCAGCGTTCATTACGATCCAGTTTCAGCGCGAGATGATAATGTTCACCACCGTTCTTATGTTTCTCCCGACAGCAACACCACTGAACAACTCTCCCTTTGCCTTGCAATTGAGAAAATGCGTACACAACTGCTGAGGCGAAATTTTCCCGGGTTGGAAATTTAGTAATATCTGCCTGGCTATATGTCACCAAATAAACACTGCGTAGGTCACTTCTAAGGAGAGAATCTTCGGATAACGATTTACCCGGCTCCTCTGAACTAGATTCATTACTTTTATAGCTTTTCAAAAGATCCATAGTGTTGGTGGTTACTAATTTCACTGAACAATGGCAAAACAAGTGGCCAGAACGACACGCGAGTTGTTTATATCACGACCGGCATGATCAATTTTTGGCTTGTTACATCTCTGCTAAATAAAACACTGACGTTAACGTACGCGTAACTTAGAGAACACCGACCGGTGTGTCTATCCACGGCTCCCGGGAAGTTCAAACTTTTTGAGTTCTGAGGAAATGGAAAAAAATTGGCTGACACAATCGTGGACAAAACGGTTAAGAAAACGTACCCTTCCAAGCGTTTTGACAAGTAAACAATCGAACGACCATATTTTCCCCGCCCCCCTCCCCCCAACTCAATGTTGTTTGGTGGGTCACGAACAGTTTCACGGCAATCAGCATTTCCCAAATCAACATTGTATAGGGGGAGGGGGGGAGGGAGAAGGAACTTGTAGAAATTCGAGGGGAGGAATAGGAAATAATTGTTTTTGGTAGGCCGCGTTCAGATTTCTTAACGAGAATTGTCCACGATTGTAAAACAGACAAATTGTTTAAAAACAGAGATCTAACCCTGCACAGAAACCCAGTCGGGTGATATGTAATTGGACATTGGGTACTAATTAACGTCCAGGAATATTGCCGTTAATTGGTTCTAATTCGCGGAGATAATGGTTGTAATTAATTTGTAACGCAAAGAGATGCATTATCTCATCACCTCGCCAGTTATACAATGGTTTTTATGGGCGCCATTGACTCGCAAAGAAAGGCGTATATTGCATATTTGGCGCGGCAGAAGATATTACCAGCTGTAGAGATACTGAAACAATGCAACATTTCACTTGCATCGGTATACAGAATTCGAGACGAGTTCATATCCGTGAAACAGACCGGTCCCGTTTATACGCGCAGGCAAGTTGTACGCGCGTGACCAGAGAAAAATTATTCGCTGTTTGCGAGCGCTACGAAAAGAGGAAGGACATTTTTCTTCCAGTAGGATTAAGGAGCGGGCTGGTCTAAAGCCTAATGAAGTAAGCAGCAGGACCGTTTGGCGTTTTCTGCACAAGGAAGGCTACCACTTCCTGCAGGCGCGTAAAAAAGGCTTGATGTCCGAGGATGACATGCGTCAACGTGTTCACTTTGCAAAGAACATAAAAAATAACCACTCTCGGGATATTTGGTGCAATACGGTTGCTTTAAATTTGGATGGTGTCAGTTTCTATTATAAAAGAAATCTGGCGGATCAAGCTAGAACGCCACAAGGGAGAGTATGGAGGAGAGCATGCGAAGGGCTTATTCAGGGATGCACAGCTAAAGGATGCAAAGAGGGGAGTGGAGGTCGCGTTTTAAGATTAATGGTGGCCATTAGTTACGATAAAGGAGTAATTGAGTGTCATGCATATGATAATCTGGACAGCCGTTCATTTGCCTCTTTTGTTAATGGAAAATTTGATTCTATGTTTGCAAGAGCAGACAAGAATGGTTCTCGCATGTTTGTACAACTCAACGCACCGAACCAGAATTCTGCTCTTGTTAGAAGAGTACTTAAAATAAAAAGGGCAAAACAATTATGTATTCCGCCTCGCAGCCGTGACATAGATGCTATCGAGAATTTCCTTAATCTTGTTTAAAAAAAGCTGAGAAAACAGGCTGTAGAATTAAACATTACGCGTGAGACATTCGATGAATTTTCATCACGTGTAATTAGAACAATGTACAACTTTCCATCAGAGGTAATCGACAAGATTATAGACACTATGGGTGGCCGTATGGATCCCATTATTACTGGAAAAGGACAACGCACTAAGTATTAATACTTGTATTTAATATACATTTATTATTCTTGCAACTCAGGACACGAAGGCAGTCTTTTCTGACCAAGTAATAATCAGAAGATTACGTCACGCTAGTATTTTATTGTGTTACATAGTACAGCGTGCGTGACAGGCATGTCACAAACGTCAACAAATACATTCTACAAGAGAAAATGTGTCCATTTCTTGCCGTAACATCTACCTTTCTTCCGTTTGTTTACATATAACTCTTAATAACGCAAAATACTTTAATTGCATACGATTAACAAGAAGACATTTAGCACTTTCAACGATTAACAACGATTAACAGCAGTTTTGTATTAAAAGAAATGACTATCTATTCTTTTCAAGAGCATTCGGTGTTAACCGTTGAAAACCTGTGTTAATCGTTGTTTTATTTCACCATTGCCTTGAAACTGTCAAGTTAATCGTTACATGCCGAATTCTAGGTCTGGCTCGCCACAAATAAGCCGGCTTACAAAACATCGTGCACATGGCGGGATTTCTCTTTGCTGCTCCCGCGGGATTTGAAAATTGAAATAAAAAATTCTCCAACGCACATTCATCATTTCCGTTTCACGTTCATCTACTAAGCCATTTTTAATATACATGAGCGGACGCTTTCCTGTGCAGAAGATTGGAGTATCAGCAGTCAGGGAAATATCCTTTGCAAAATGAGTTTTTGGTGCGCGCTGAAATAGTTGTGATGCTTGTTGGAAAAGTGAACTGAAATCCCAAATTCCTTCAATAAAAATTCCTTCGCCGATAACCAGCGTTCATTACGATCCAGTTTCAGCGCGAGATGATAATGTTCACCACCGTTCTTATGTTTCTCCCGACAGCAACACCACTGAACAACTCTCCCTTTGCCTTGCAATTGAGAAAATGCGTACACAACTGCTGAGGCGAAATTTTCCCGGGTTGGAAATTTAGTAATATCTGCCTGGCTATATGTCACCAAATAAACACTGCGTAGGTCACTTCTAAGGAGAGAATCTTCGGATAACGATTTACCCGGCTCCTCTGAACTAGATTCATTACTTTCATAGCTTTTCAAAAGATCCATAGTGTTGGTGGTTACTAATTTCACTGAACAATGGCAAAACAAGTGGCCAGAACGACACGCGAGTTGTTTATATCACGACCGGCATGATCAATTTTTGGCTTGTTACATCTCTGCTAAATAAAACACTGACGTTAACGTACGCGTAACTTAGAGAACACCGACCGGTGTGTCTATCCACGGCTCCCGGGAAGTTCAAACTTTTTGAGTTCTGAGGAAATGGAAAAAAATTGGCTGACACAATCGTGGACAAAACGGTTAAGAAAACGTACCCTTCCAAGCGTTTTGACAAGTAAACAATCGAACGACCATATTTTCCCCGCCCCCCTCCCCCCAACTCAATGTTGTTTGGTGGGTCACGAACAGTTTCACGGCAATCAGCATTTCCCAAATCAACATTGTATAGGGGGAGGGGGGGAGGGAGAAGGAACTTGTAGAAATTCGAGGGGAGGAATAGGAAATAATTGTTTTTGGTAGGCCGCGTTCAGATTTCTTAACGAGAATTGTCCACGATTGTAAAACAGACAAATTGTTTAAAAACAGAGATCTAACCCTGCACAGAAACCCAGTCGGGTGATATGTAATTGGACATTGGGTACTAATTAACGTCCAGGAATATTGCCGTTAATTGGTTCTAATTCGCGGAGATAATGGTTGTAATTAATTTGTAACGCAAAGAGATGCATTATCTCATCACCTCGCCAGTTATACAATGGTTTTTATGGGCGCCATTGACTCGCAAAGAAAGGCGTATATTGCATATTTGGCGCGGCAGAAGATATTACCAGCTGTAGAGATACTGAAACAATGCAACATTTCACTTGCATCGGTATACAG
Organism: Pavona decussata; assembly: GCF_977016875.1. Classification (NCBI taxonomy): domain Eukaryota; kingdom Metazoa; phylum Cnidaria; class Anthozoa; order Scleractinia; family Agariciidae; genus Pavona; species Pavona decussata. The sequence continues at coordinate 7,031 of NW_028146402.1, forward strand.
AATTCGAGACGAGTTCATATCCGTGAAACAGACCGGTCCCGTTTATACGCGCAGGCAAGTTGTACGCGCGTGACCAGAGAAAAATTATTCGCTGTTTGCGAGCGCTACGAAAAGAGGAAGGACATTTTTCTTCCAGTAGGATTAAGGAGCGGGCTGGTCTAAAGCCTAATGAAGTAAGCAGCAGGACCGTTTGGCGTTTTCTGCACAAGGAAGGCTACCACTTCCTGCAGGCGCGTAAAAAAGGCTTGATGTCCGAGGATGACATGCGTCAACGTGTTCACTTTGCAAAGAACATAAAAAATAACCACTCTCGGGATATTTGGTGCAATACGGTTGCTTTAAATTTGGATGGTGTCAGTTTCTATTATAAAAGAAATCTGGCGGATCAAGCTAGAACGCCACAAGGGAGAGTATGGAGGAGAGCATGCGAAGGGCTTATTCAGGGATGCACAGCTAAAGGATGCAAAGAGGGGAGTGGAGGTCGCGTTTTAAGATTAATGGTGGCCATTAGTTACGATAAAGGAGTAATTGAGTGTCATGCATATGATAATCTGGACAGCCGTTCATTTGCCTCTTTTGTTAATGGAAAATTTGATTCTATGTTTGCAAGAGCAGACAAGAATGGTTCTCGCATGTTTGTACAACTCAACGCACCGAACCAGAATTCTGCTCTTGTTAGAAGAGTACTTAAAATAAAAAGGGCAAAACAATTATGTATTCCGCCTCGCAGCCGTGACATAGATGCTATCGAGAATTTCCTTAATCTTGTTTAAAAAAAGCTGAGAAAACAGGCTGTAGAATTAAACATTACGCGTGAGACATTCGATGAATTTTCATCACGTGTAATTAGAACAATGTACAACTTTCCATCAGAGGTAATCGACAAGATTATAGACACTATGGGTGGCCGTATGGATCCCATTATTACTGGAAAAGGACAACGCACTAAGTATTAATACTTGTATTTAATATACATTTATTATTCTTGCAACTCAGGACACGAAGGCAGTCTTTTCTGACCAAGTAATAATCAGAAGATTACGTCACGCTAGTATTTTATTGTGTTACATAGTACAGCGTGCGTGACAGGCATGTCACAAACGTCAACAAATACATTCTACAAGAGAAAATGTGTCCATTTCTTGCCGTAACATCTACCTTTCTTCCGTTTGTTTACATATAACTCTTAATAACGCAAAATACTTTAATTGCATACGATTAACAAGAAGACATTTAGCACTTTCAACGATTAACAACGATTAACAGCAGTTTTGTATTAAAAGAAATGACTATCTATTCTTTTCAAGAGCATTCGGTGTTAACCGTTGAAAACCTGTGTTAATCGTTGTTTTATTTCACCATTGCCTTGAAACTGTCAAGTTAATCGTTACATGCCGAATTCTAGGTCTGGCTCGCCACAAATAAGCCGGCTTACAAAACATCGTGCACATGGCGGGATTTCTCTTTGCTGCTCCCGCGGGATTTGAAAATTGAAATAAAAAATTCTCCAACGCACATTCATCATTTCCGTTTCACGTTCATCTACTAAGCCATTTTTAATATACATGAGCGGACGCTTTCCTGTGCAGAAGATTGGAGTATCAGCAGTCAGGGAAATATCCTTTGCAAAATGAGTTTTTGGTGCGCGCTGAAATAGTTGTGATGCTTGTTGGAAAAGTGAACTGAAATCCCAAATTCCTTCAATAAAAATTCCTTCGCCGATAACCAGCGTTCATTACGATCCAGTTTCAGCGCGAGATGATAATGTTCACCACCGTTCTTATGTTTCTCCCGACAGCAACACCACTGAACAACTCTCCCTTTGCCTTGCAATTGAGAAAATGCGTACACAACTGCTGAGGCGACATTTTCCCGGGTTGGAAATTTAGTAATATCTGCCTGGCTATATGCCACCAAATAAACACTGCGTAGGTCACTTCTAAGGAGAGAATCTTCGGATAACGATTTACCCGACTCCTCTGAACTAGATTCATCACTTTCATAGCTTTTCAAAAGATCCATAGTGTTGGTGGTTACTAATTTCACTGAACAATGGCAAAAACAAGTGGCCAGAACGACACGCGAGTTGTTTATATCACGACCGGCATGATCTATTTTTGGCTTGTTACATCTCTGCTAAATAAAACACTGACGTTAACGTACGCGTAACTTAGAGAACACCGACCGGTGTGTCTATCCACGGCTCCCGGGAAGTTCAAACTTTTTGAGTTCTGAGGAAATGGAAAAAAATTGGCTGACACAATCGTGGACAAAAACGGTTAAGAAAAACGTACCCTTCCAAGCGTTTTTGACAAGTAAACAATCGAACGACCATATTTTCCCCGCCCCCCTCCCCCCAACTCAATGTTGTTTGGTGGGTCACGAACAGTTTCACGGCAATCAGCATTTCCCAAATCAACATTGTATAGGGGAGGGGGGGGAGGGAGAAGGAACTTGTAGAAATTCGAGGGGAGGAATAGGAAATAATTGTTTTTGGTAGGCCGCGTTCAGATTTCTTAACGAGAATTGTCCACGATTGTAAAACAGACAAATTGTTTAAAAACAGAGATATAACCCTGCACAGAAACCCGGTCGGGTGATATGTAATTGGACATTGGGTACTAATTAACGTCCAGGAATATTGCCGTTAATTGGTTCTAATTCGCGGAGATAATGGTTGTAATTAATTTGTAACGCAAAGAGATGCATTATCTCATCAGCTCGCCAGTTATACAATGGTTTTTACGAGCGCCATTGACTCGCAAAGAAAGGCGTATATTGCATATTTGGCGCGGCAGAAGATATTACCAGCCGTAGAGATACTGAAACAATGCAACATTTCACTTGCATCGGTATACAGAATTCGAGACGAGTTCATATCCGTGAAACAGACCGGTCCCGTTTATACGCGCAGGAGGACCTCCGAGCAAGTTGTGCGCGCGTGACCAGAGAAAAATTATTCGCTGTTTGCGAGCGCTACGAAAAGAGGACGGACATTTTTCTTCCAGTAAGATTAAGGAGCGGGCTGGTCTAAAGCCTAATGAAGTAAGCAGCAGGACCGTTTGGCGTTTTCTGCACAAGGAAGGCTACCACTACCTGCAGGCGCGTAAAAAAGGCTTGATGTCCGAGGATGACATGCGTCAATGTGTTCACTTTGCAAAGAACATAAAAAATAACCACTCTCGGGATATTTGGTGCAATACGGTTGCTTTCTATTTGGATGGTGTCAGTTTCTATTATAAAAGAAATCTGGCGGATCAAGCTAGAACGCCACAAGGGAGAGTATGGAGGAGAGCGTGCGAAGGGCTTATTCAGGGATGCACAGCTAAAGGATGCAAAGAGGGGAGTGGAGGTCGCGTTTTAAGATTAATGGTGGCCATTAGTTACGGTAAAGGAGCAATTGAGTGTCATGCATATGATAATCTGGACAGCCGTTCATTTGCCTCTTTTGTTAATGGAAAATTTGATTCTATGTTTGCAAGAGCAGACAAGAATGGTTCTCGCATGTTTGTACAACTCAACGCACCGAACCAGAATTCTGCTCTTGTTAGAAGAGTACTTAAAAATAAAAAGGGCAAAACAATTATGTATTCCGCCTCGCAGCCGTGACATAGATGCTATCGAGAATTTCTTTAATCTTGTTTAAAAAAAGCTGAGAAAACAGGCTGTAGAATTAAACATTACGCGTGAGACATTCGATGAATTTTCATCACGGGTAATTAGAACAATGTACAACTTTCCATCAGAGGTAATCGACAAGATTATAGACACTATGGGTGGCCGTATGGATGCCATTATTACTGGAAAAGGACAACGCACTAAGTATCAATACTTGTATTCAATATACATTTATTATTCTTGCAACTCAGGACACGAAAGCAGTCTTTTCTGACCAAATAATAATCAGAAGATTACGTCACGCTAGTATTTTATTGTGTTACATAGTACAGCGTGCGTGACAGGCATGTCACAAACGTCAACAAATACATTCTACAAGAGAAAATGTGTCCATTTCTTGCCGTAACATCTACCTTTCTTCCGTTTGTTTACATATAACTCTTAATAACGCAAAATACTTTAATTGCATACGATTAACAAGAAGACATTTAGCACTTTCAACGATTAACAACGATTAACAGCAGTTTTGTATTAAAAGAAATGACTATCTATTCTTTTCAAGAGCATTCGGTGTTAACCGTTTGAAAACCTGTGTTAATCGTTGTTTTATTTCACCATTGCCTTGAAACTGTCAAGTTAATCGTTACATGCCGAATTCTAGGTCTGGCTCGCCACAAATAAGCCGGCTTACAAAACATCGTGCACATGGCGGGATTTCTCTTTGCTGCTCCCGCGGGATTTGAAAATTGAAATAAAAAATTCTCCAACGCACATTCATCATTTCCGTTTCACGTTCATCTACTAAGCCATTTTTAATATACATGAGCGGACGCTTTCCTGTGCAGAAGATTGGAGTATCAGCAGTCAGGGAAATATCCTTTGCAAAATGAGTTTTTGGTGCGCGCTGAAATAGTTGTGATGCTTGTTGGAAAAGTGAACTGAAATCCCAAATTCCTTCAATAAAAATTCCTTCGCCGATAACCAGCGTTCATTACGATCCAGTTTTCAGCGCGAGATGATAATGTTCACCACCGTTCTTATGTTTCTCCCGACAGCAACACCACTGAACAACTCTCCCTTTGCCTTGCAATTGAGAAAATGCGTACACAACTGCTGAGGCGACATTTTCCCGGGTTGGAAATTTAGTAATATCTGCCTGGCTATATGCCACCAAATAAACACTGCGTAGGTCACTTCTAAGGAGAGAATCTTCGGATAACGATTTACCCGACTCCTCTGAACTAGATTCATCACTTTCATAGCTTTTCAAAAGATCCATAGTGTTGGTGGTTACTAATTTCACTGAACAATGGCAAAACAAGTGGCCAGAACGACACGCGAGTTGTTTTATATCACGACCGGCATGATCTATTTTTGGCTTGTTACATCTCTGCTAAATAAAACACTGACGTTAACGTACGCGTAACTTAGAGAACACCGACCGGTGTGTCTATCCACGGCTCCCGGGAAGTTCAAACTTTTTGAGTTCTGAGGAAATGGAAAAAAATTGGCTGACACAATCGTGGACAAAACGGTTAAGAAAACGTACCCTTCCAAGCGTTTTGACAAGTAAACAATCGAACGACCATATTTTCCCCGCCCCCCTCCCCCCAACTCAATGTTGTTTGGTGGGTCACGAACAGTTTCACGGCAATCAGCATTTCCCAAATCAACATTGTATAGGGGGAGGGGGGGGGAGGGAGAAGGAACTTGTAGAAATTCGAGGGGAGGAATAGGAAAATAATTGTTTTTGGTAGGCCGCGTTCAGATTTTCTTAACGAGAATTGTCCACGATTGTAAAACAGACAAATTGTTTAAAAACAGAGATATAACCCTGCACAGAAACCCGGTCGGGTGATATGTAATTGGACATTGGGTACTAATTAACGTCCAGGAATATTGCCGTTAATTGGTTCTAATTCGCGGAGATAATGGTTGTAATTAATTTGTAACGCAAAGAGATGCATTATCTCATCAGCTCGCCAGTTATACAATGGTTTTTACGAGCGCCATTGACTCGCAAAGAAAGGCGTATATTGCATATTTGGCGCGGCAGAAGATATTACCAGCCGTAGAGATACTGAAACAATGCAACATTTCACTTGCATCGGTATACAGAATTCGAGACGAGTTCATATCCGTGAAACAGACCGGTCCCGTTTATACGCGCAGGAGGACCTCCGAGCAAGTTGTGCGCGCGTGACCAGAGAAAAATTATTCGCTGTTTGCGAGCGCTACGAAAAGAGGACGGACATTTTTCTTCCAGTAAGATTAAGGAGCGGGCTGGTCTAAAGCCTAATGAAGTAAGCAGCAGGACCGTTTGGCGTTTTCTGCACAAGGAAGGCTACCACTACCTGCAGGCGCGTAAAAAAGGCTTGATGTCCGAGGATGACATGCGTCAATGTGTTCACTTTGCAAAGAACATAAAAAATAACCACTCTCGGGATATTTGGTGCAATACGGTTGCTTTCTATTTGGATGGTGTCAGTTTCTATTATAAAAGAAATCTGGCGGATCAAGCTAGAACGCCACAAGGGAGAGTATGGAGGAGAGCGTGCGAAGGGCTTATTCAGGGATGCACAGCTAAAGGATGCAAAGAGGGGAGTGGAGGTCGCGTTTTAAGATTAATGGTGGCCATTAGTTACGGTAAAGGAGCAATTGAGTGTCATGCATATGATAATCTGGACAGCCGTTCATTTGCCTCTTTTGTTAATGGAAAATTTGATTCTATGTTTGCAAGAGCAGACAAGAATGGTTTCTCGCATGTTTGTACAACTCAACGCACCGAACCAGAATTCTGCTCTTGTTAGAAGAGTACTTAAAATAAAAAGGGCAAAACAATTATGTATTCCGCCTCGCAGCCGTGACATAGATGCTATCGAGAATTTCTTTAATCTTGTTTAAAAAAAGCTGAGAAAACAGGCTGTAGAATTAAACATTACGCGTGAGACATTCGATGAATTTTCATCACGGGTAATTAGAACAATGTACAACTTTCCATCAGAGGTAATCGACAAGATTATAGACACTATGGGTGGCCGTATGGATGCCATTATTACTGGAAAAGGACAACGCACTAAGTATCAATACTTGTATTCAATATACATTTATTATTCTTGCAACTCAGGAC
>NW_028146403.1:0-13808 GCF_977016875.1 Pavona decussata
ACCTCAGGCACTAAAGGCACCAGCGGGACACTAGCGGCACTAGGGACACCTCGGGCACTACAGACACCAGCGGAACCTCAGGCACTACAGGCACCAGTGGCACTAGGGACACTAGCAGCACTAGGGACACTAGGGGCACTAGGGACACCTCGGGCACTAGATGCAGACACCATCAGCACTAGGGACACTAGCGGCACTAGAGGGCACCACAGGCACCAGGCGGTACTAGGGACACCAGAGGCACTAGGGACACCAGCGGCACTAAGGAGGCACTAGGGACACCAGTGGCACTAAGCAGGCACTAGAAACACCAGGGGCACTAGGGACGCCAGAGGCACTAGGGACACTACAGGTACCAGGGACACCAACAGGCACAGGTGACACTACAGACATATATTATTCAGACACCTACAGAACACTTTAGGCACTATATGCACATTTGCAATAATGTTAGCTGAAAATGTATATTTCGTGACTCTTACATGAAATAGCAACCAAATTATATATATAAAGCAACAAACAATGACAACTTGTACTCAGTTTCCTCTCTTCTTTCCCGCCCCTGTCGTTACTATCCTTTATTAAACAATTACCTACTCTCACTGCGGGCCTCACTTATTTTTGCAGCGTAGTTCTGGGTTGGAAAGACGTCTTCTTATTTTGTCATCCATCTCTGGTTATCTCCCTAATTACACGAATGCTGGCTTAAAAATTTCAAAGTACGAGCATGTACGTCCTAGGTGCTTGGGGCGTGGTTTAGACTCGCTATAAATAACTCACTGAAAGCCCGACCGTGCTTGCAACATTAGCTATAGCTGAGGACAAGAATACATCTTGGTATGATATCGATACTTTTAACTAGTCTTTTCAATGATGACTCCAACTTCAAGCAACAACGGCGCCACGATATCTGGAGACGAACTTTCGGAACTGAAGCGATACGTTTTGGAGCTCTCGCGAAAAATACTTGTGGAGAACGTCGATGCGCCGCGATTTCTGCCCTACTTTCGATCGCGGTTCATCCTAGACCAGAGGGAGTGTGATCAGATCAAATCTTGCAGCAGACAGTCGAGATACGATGGAGCAGAGAAACTACTCGATGCACTCCTCACGAAAGGCGGTGCCGGCTACGATCACTTTTGCGCTGCGATCATGTTCGATCGGACGCAAATGTACCTTCTGACCGCTCTCAACAAGAAACTAGAGATGCTGAGAGAGAAGAGAAAAGCCCAAGGTTAGACATGTAATATCGGAGAATGTTTTGAAATTATACATGTAGTCACAAATTATACACAGTATGTACAATATTCACGCACAGTTGCTACGGTACCGCGAGAATCCTTGGGGAAACACGTCAGCAATTAGAAAGTGTACGGGTGCACATGCCATATCCCCTGCATGATATGGATGATTAACTGGATCGATGCATTACTGTCTCGTTGCACTAGCGTGCCTATTTAGAGGTACAAATTGTTATCTCCCGTCTCAGCCGGCCCGTCTGTACATGTCTATACTAAACTGTATAAATGAAGGAACCATTGACCATGCAGGCTTTAATTGGCCATTTACTAATGCATCCTAGTGACCGATAAGCCAAAGCTGCCTCATTAACCGTAGACTAGCCAATTAGTGTCTATAGTGCCGGCAGCTTGTACATGCACGGTTGCTGGGTGACGACTGGAAATGTTTTTTTTTTTAAGTTTTCATTCTCGTTCACTTTCATTTAGTTGAAAACGACCAGCGGTTTTATCAACTTGAGAAAGATCGCCAGTTGAGACTTCAAGCTGAAGCCGCCAGACATCAGCAGAATCCTGTCTACATCCATCCCAACCGGACATATCCGATGATGACAGCATCGTACTCCGGTCTGCGGTACCCTGCTCAACCTGTTCCCCAGGTAGCCACGGCCACCGGTGCCGGGAGACAGCATACATGTATCCCTGCGGCTACATACAACCAAGTACCCGACAACTTTCCAGTACGACTAGCACGCTCCCCGATCCCTACCCCCACAGAAGAGGTGGAGCCAGTGGCCACGCCCAATGCTCTTTTTCCATACACAGAACAGCCCCAGAGCCAGGAAGCTTGCTACCGTCAGTTCACCGACCCTCGTTTCGCAGGGCAGCAACACGCTCCACAGCATTACAGCCACCAACAGCATCACTTACAGCTATATTATCATCCATCAGCTCCCCAACCTCCCCTCAGCTCTCAAACCACTCACCAGACACAAGGTCACAACAGAGGTTACCCACCCCACTATGTTGTACACGGACAATATCGATATGACTGTATTCCCCCTCCTGCCCCAGTTGAAGTCCAGTACCAGCCTGTTCCGTTAGAGGGTGTGGCCTATAATGGACACCACACACAGATTCCCTATCATGACGTTCTCACTCTGAACACGCCCATCGGGGCCGCAATGGAGAACTTGTTACCTGGTGACCCTCCACCTCCCACCAGCAGTCCCTCGGCAGACGCAGCGGGTGCTGCTACTTCTCAAGCGGTGACACCTCCAGGTCCCCCGGACGACCACTGCCATCGACAGGACGGAGCATGTCACAAACTACTAGGGACTTCCCCTCAACGTCCGCCTAGCTGTGGTCTCGTAACTAATAGTGCAGCTGTCAAGCATGGAGGGTCTTCAATGGATACGCTATGTGGTCAAAGTGGAAATTAGTGTCATCCAGAGGTTAATCTTGCATCATCTTGCTGGCATGGAATATCCTTTTCTGTTGAACTGTGGCTGTTTTTTTTAACCTTTTCCTTTCTACATAAACTACATAAGTTATCACGACTGCTGTCTTTGTGTGTGTGTGTGGTTTGTTTATTTTGAATTGTGTCTTCAAATTTAAAAACATTTCTCCATTCGCCACACACTGTGGTCCACTCATTACACAGCATGTGAAGCTGACAGTGCCAGGCAGCATGATTGTGTTTCTATATTGTTTAGACAACCAGCTGGCCATAATACTTTCACATTCAACATAGGCAGCTATATAGTCTGTTGATCATCGAGATCACATCATCTGTGAGGCCACGTCACGTAACATGTCACAAGAAGTACCTTATCTGCCACTCCAATGCATTAATAGAGTCCACTATTGTTCTGGCATATATATTAATTTTATGCATGCTGGTTGCAAGAAAGTGAGAAGGTTGCCCTACCTTCCATAGCTGGACCCTGCCATTGCTTGAAATGACGTCATTCTCAGCTCTCCATGCTAATAATTTTGCTTAGCTCTCGTTAGGAACACAACAGATACCAAGCGCTAGGTATTGTTTGGGAATTCCTTTGTACGATTGTGTACAAATTCTATCAATTGCAATCAATGATAGCAGTGTAACCATGGCAACGCTCGGCAGTCGCTGTTATGCTCTGCTATACATATTAATAGCAAGTGCTGCATGTATATCAACACACAGACAGACAGACACACACACGCACACAGGTGCACAGAGGCTTCTATAGCTATACATGTGTAATTTCCCCCCTTCATTAGTTAGAGGCACTCAGTGGTTCCAGCTACATACAACACCTGCCATCTTTAGGAAAGAAGTAAATTTGCATGAAAGATGTTCAGATTTTCTTAGCATCCTTCCTTCTTCTAAAAATGGGTATATACATCTATCAGGGAGTTATCTGCTCAGAGCCCACTGCCAGCAGGCTGAGCTGGTGAGTCCCCACACCGGGGACAGAGAGGCAAGGTGAAGTAAAGGGCTGCCTCGGCAGTCCTAGGGTTGAGTGGAAAGGGGGAAGTGCCCCATCCTGTGCAAAGCAGCAAAGCTAAAATATCAGCGTGCCTGAAAAGCTTCCTAAGAAACACTATTACCAAGGGCTGCTATTACTCAAACTTCAAGTTAGGAGAACCAGCTGCCCCCCCCCCCCCAAAAATTAAACCATGGCTTGTGCTAGTCTCGCGAGCCAGCCCCTCCTAGCGGGCTGGCTTGCAAGACTAGGCTTGTGCCATACATACATTATAGTGAAAATAAGTTGTTATTCTCTGATCTTGTCAACAAACAGCCAAAAACTTGCTGCTTATAGTCCCACAAAATTTAGTCATAACAGAATCTGATGTTAATATTATACATGACATTGTACATTGATATCTACATTCCTTCCATAGCTATGGTGGTGTCAGCAGCACAGTAAAACGGACCTTCCCTGTCATATTTTCTCAACTTTAACAAGTCAACGTTACCAAACACTTCTTCAGCAACGGATCCCGACGACACCAAGCTGTGGACTATTTCATACTTAAGCTCCTTCCCTTCTCTATCTGGCTCCGTCGATCTGTCCAGAAGATATTCAAGAAAACCAGCATGCTGCTGAAATTGTCTCTGTCCCCATTCAAATGCTGACATGGCAAGAATGACATGCAGTCCGGCAAGACGTAAATCTTGGAACGGTTGTTTGACAATTGATACAAGAACTGGTAACAGCATAGGATGCATCATATTGAACCACTGTAGGCTAGTTGACTCCTCCCACTTCTGACCACACCCCTCTGGACAAGAGAGAAGCATCATGACGGCTCGTAATGTACGAGTTCGAACATCGGAATGACCATTCACGATAAAGTCTCCCAAACACTTGAGAGAGGATTGAAGCTGTGACTCCATACTCAAAAGAGCTTGACGACCAGAACCGCTAGATCCTAGCACACCAAATGTGTCCATGGCAGTTCCCCATAGAGTCGTGTTGGCTGGGACAGGGAGAGCTTCGAGAATAAGACCAAGAAACTCGGGGTAACGCTCACACATGGATGCCGAGTCAGCAGTTTTGGACAAGGAAATGGTACCGAAGAATTTCAGCAAATGACAGTGATGTACACTATGACTGACACACACACACACACACACACACACACATACACACACACACACACACACACACACACATACACACAAAGGACATCAAACGTTTAAATTTCCTTAGCCCTGGACTTTAGCTACGACGTACACTGAACTGAAGATTTCCCCACAAAGCATTGCTCATGGTTCATGGAATGAACAATATCTAAAGATATTTAATCCGGTCATCAGGCTAGCAGCATACACAGCAGTGTAGAGCACGACAACGGGAACACACTGCTCGAAGAACAACAAGCACATCAACGCACACACACCGCACCCAACCATGTACAGATTTCATTCCTACACCAAACCTATATACACACAGAGTCTGACATGGACACCCACACCGACATGTACATGTGTACACAGAGCGAATACTTTCAACAGGTTCCCCGCTTCTCCAACCACACAACGAGCCATGGTTTCCTACACAGACACACACACACAAACTAGCCAAAATCAGCCATATAGCACATGCACAAAAAAGGCTACCAGGTTTTGGACAAGCTTTATGATCCCCCCACAGCCCTACCCTTCACCTAAACTAAGGAGAAAAAAATTGCACTACATACCGGGAATGATGACATCTCCTAGGGGATCCCCCTTAGACGAGACAAGGAGGGTGTGCACTTTATCAAGAACCTCATTCCTCTCAATGAAGCTGGCACCTTCTTCACTATCCAATAGCTGAGTCAGCAGTTCAATGCAGTTCAGTTTAACGAGAATGTCGTCTCCGGAGAGCTCGTCCACTAGCTCATTAAGAAATCCCGAAGATGAGATAAAATCAAACGTTACTCTTTCTCCTTTGAGAACGGCGTCCACGCAGTGCTCGAACACACGATAGCGGACAGTGTCACTTTGTCTCGTCAAACCACGTAGGTCAGTAACGAGTGATTCTCGTAAGCCAGACTCTAATGAGGTGGGTGTGGTCAACAGTCGGAGTAAAAGGTCAGAGGCCATCTTTGCGCACTGTAGATTATTGTCTCCTATGACCATTGTGACGAGATGGAACATGGTAGGCGCACACAGCATGTTGTGAACTATAGGATCAGAGAAATGCTTCTTCAAAACAGCAAGACACATCCTTTTGACATCTTCTACGGTAGTTTGCAGGCCTAGCTCAATATACTGGCGGTAGGCAGCAATCTCAGAGCCTGATAGCAATGCTAAGACCTTGTCAAGTACTGCGCATGTTCGGTGGATCAACTGAGAGTCTCCCGTAGGTTGGGAAAGTAGGGAGAAGAGACGAGAGAGAGGTAGGGAGCTGGCAACTTCAGACGCGAATGAAGACGACGGATTTCCCTCCAGTAATACGTTGAGGTCTTGCAGTGCTTCTAACACGTTCTGACTGTCCGCCAGGGAAGACCTGATCGACTCGAAACTCGACATAGCAGCACCAGCAGCAGCTATCGAGAGCTAGCTATCGGAGACGTATACACGTGTGCATATGCGCATGCAACGGTAGGTGGGTGTGACTATCTATTAATGCGAAACGAGTGTTTACGAAAATTTGAAAGAATAAACCAACTTGGATTGGAGGGAGGATGATCTGGCGGGAAACGAGGACATGACGAAGCAGTATTATTAAATGCACCTCCGTCACTTTACCAGTAGCCGATAAAGATGTCTAGAACTACGGGAACAAGAGTCTGTGCGGTGGGCGAATTCACCAGGTACTTTTTATTTAGTAAATTTAATCTGAGTATTCTTATCTAGCATGTTCAACAAGGAAACCACTTTGCTGCCTCTCCTTGTCTGCCAAGCCCCCTCCCCACCCCCCAGCGGAAACCTCCCCTCAGTTAGAGCAGACAATATTATTAACGCACTGTAATTAATTTTGTCTAAGATGTTTAAATCCCTAGCTGCCACACCTCATTTCACAGTGCACTGTGGCATTGCTTGCATGCACTGAAACCTCACTATTGGAATTCCGTTTATGCCAACTGTTTGTCTTTCCTGCAGTACAATACTGTCTGCAATTTTAGCCCTCTCTCTCTCTCTCTCTCTCTTCTTTCTCTACCCTTCCAGAGCAGCCCTTTATACATAATATTATGTGTAACCAATTCCCCCTAACCACAGTACTGCCTTATGTAAATCGCTAAACAGTGAGCCCAGCCGGGTGTTTGGGGAGGAATTTGAAGTGGTACCGTGTAGCTAGAATTTTCGAGGAGTAAAAATTTCGCGGATGGCCTATCATAAAGAATTCCGAGGGTAAAATTTTCGATTATTGCCACAAATGACTGCCATACCCAAAATGCATACTTATATTTTCGAGATTCATTGAAGATCCTCGAAAACCGCGAAAATTTTACTCCTCGAAAATTTCTAGCTATACGGTAGTCTATTGTCTACCACCCACACACATAATACTTCATATGCACACGACAGTAGTAGCCTCGTACCCAGGGGCTGAGAGCCATCTATAGCCTGGGTACAAGCCTAATGACAGTAGATGATAGTAATACAGTATTTGTCTATTTGAGAGTATTAATACTGTACGTGGTGCAGTGTATGTACAGTATTGAAGTGTGTAAGCTAGGTAACTGTGTGTCTCTTCTCTCTCTCTCCCTCTCCCTCATGGTGGCCTCCGCTAGTGGTCTGGCTGTGCCCTACTTGGACCACATGGCCGCTCTCCTCTCTCAGCGTGATGAATGCGATATAGGAGGAGAGACGGTACCTGAAGCTTCAACTAGCTGCTCAAAGGAGTCCATCTCTCAACTCAAAGAAGCTTTCCATGAGGCCAAACTACCACTGTCACTCAACCAAGGTACATGTATAATGGACGCATGTACGTAGCTAGCTGCTTAGTCGTGTTAATACAGCTCTACCGTATGGCCGGAACTTTTCATAGGTTCCAAATGTTGGGGTGTTAGTTGCAGTTGACTGGCAAACTACGAAAACTAACTCTATGAAATAAAAAGCCTAAATGCACTTTCTCTATTCTAGAACATCCATCTGCAAGAGTTGGATCGAAAAATCTTTGCAAATGGCCCTTCAGTGAAAATTACATTCCTTAAAATTTTCTGGCTATACGGTCTCTCTCTTCTCTCTCTCTCTCTCTCTCTCTCTCTCTCTCTCTCTCTCTCAGTCGCTAAATTGGTTCAGTCTGTCGATCAAAGTAGAGCCCTACTGGACACATCTCGTCATAAGCCAGACCCTCCCTCCAATTCTCCTTCTCTCCTCGGACTCACCTGGGGGGAGTTCTGCGTCTGCTGTGTGGAAGCGCATTCTTTGCGGAGTCAGCAGCAGCATAACCTAGCAACCAAGCGAAGGTATGTGTATATAGTGCAGAGTTCAAAGGAAACTGGGGTCATTGTACTTAACCTGGCAAATGCTTATTGCTGAAGTTTGATACTTCCTATAATCTTTCCTTCCGTCGCTTCCTCGGTGAAGCTGTATACAGAAACTATACTGTGTGTGTGTGTCTGTGTGTGTGTCCATATCCTTGAATGAGGCCCATGTGCTAATGATTGTGGTGTTGTGATCTCTCTCTGATACCATTTCCTAGTGTCAGCTCTCTTCCAGCTTTAGTGCTTCACTTTCTCTTTCCACTGATATGTCAGGTCAGGTGGTCAGGTGGTCAGCTTTCTCACTTTACCTCATTTCTTTGTTCTCCGTTGAACTTCCCATTGTGGGATTTCTTCTTGTTCTAATTGTTACAATCATGGAATTTAATTTTGGAGTTTAGTATCTCTTGGAAGTTTAAACTTAGTCACTTTACATTTGAGAGTCACCAAACCTTGGTCATTTGCCTCACCTCAAGTGCATGTTGTGATATCTCTCCCTCTCCACTAGGCATGGCTCCGCTGTGTCTAGCTCAGATAACATCCAGCGATTCACTAACCGTGGTCTCTACCCAAAGAGGCTGCTTAGCTGTCGAAGCGAGGTGTTTCTCGGCGGCTCCTGTAACCCTACCTCATGGAGGAAAGATGTGGCCATACCACTGCTCAAGAAGCATGGAGTCACGTTTTTCAATCCAGTAAGTCAACCCACTCTCCCCCCACCCCCCCCCCAAAGATGGTCGGTCGATTTAGACTTTCTAAGATATCATCTCTGCATATACACTGTATTGCCTCTGTACACGTGATCTTTACCCTCCCCACCCTCTCTCCCTCCATAGCAAGTTGAGGAGTGGTACCCTGAGTTGATTGAGATAGAAGAGCAGGCCAAAGCTGATGCTTCTCTTCTTCTGTTTGTTGTGGACGATCAGACTAGAGCTGTCTCTTCGATGGTTGAGATAGCCTACTTTGCAGGTGAGCAGATTCAACTGTTACCATACCACACATCTAGACAGTGGAACACCTCCCTTCCTTTTTGTCAGTAGCTTCAGTTTATAGACTATCTCACTCTAACCTCCCCCCCCTCTCTCTCCTCCCTCTCTTTCTCTCCCCTCCCTCCTCCAGGTCTAGGTAGAGAGATGATAGTTGTTGTAGAGGACATTTCTGGCCCCGCCCCCTCTATTGGTGGTGTTCCAGTGAGTGGTAGAGAGATGGCTGATTTGAACAGAGGGAGAATGTTTATCAGACACTACCTTGAGAGTGGCAGCTCTGTCATTGAGCTCTCAATTGAGACGGCAGTACATGCCGCAGCTAAGGTACACTCAGACTAGCGTTCTACGTAATCCACAAGTGTATATTATGTAGATATACAAAGATATATATATACCAGTATGGACAAAGGTTAGTCTGGCGTGTGTGCAAGAAGAGAGGAGGGTCTAGCTCGCCAGACTAGGACAAAAGTATATAGGCATGAACAAATATATTATTCTAGCATGAACAAAGATGTGCAAGCATACGCTTATGTTAATGGGATTTGCTGTATAATACAGAAGATAGAGGTAGTGAACACACTCTAACTCGGAGAAGTTATGTTGTTAAAAATTGAATATTATCCCAGCAGCTAGGGCGGGCGGGTATGGGGAGGGGGACTTGATCAACAGAATTAATGCTAGTTTAATACATCTTTCTGCACACCAGGTTTTAAGAGACAGTCTTACGGTGTCTGCCTACAGTCAGGGCTCGCAGCCTCTCCAACTTGGATGGTGCGCGGAGCTTGGCGATGAGCTGTGTCTTCTTCGTCAGGTGTTCATGATGTACGACCATCAGAGAGAGGGTATGCTCACAGTGAGAGAGGTAGGACAGAAAATATTGTGCTCTGCCTAGAATCAAGAGTATATTATACTCTTGCTAGAATGTTTGAGACTGGCATCTTTCAGCCCTGCCCTGCATGGCGAAAGCCTTGAGCTATATAGCTAGAGAAATACCCTTTTTTGATGTGTGAAATGAACTTGCTTTTATCAGTGTGACCAGGGGCCATGACTGAACCACGCCCTCTCATCATGGATTCACTGACTAGAGCACTGTTCTATATTGTAGCTAAATAACATAGTGTCAGATAATCCCCTCTGTGAATTTCGGGCTGGGGCTGGGGTTGGTGGACCCTCCATCAAAGTGAACTTTCAATCCTACCACACACTCACACCTTTGCATTCGCCAAAAGGTTTGCTGCGTGATTCTCACTTTCTACCAACCCATGAAACGTTTACCAAGTGTAATTGTGAGTCATGTGTGTTTATGCCTCTTGTCTTGTCTAGGCTGAGGTTGCATTGAAGTCGCTGCATATCGAAGTACCCTCACTGTTCTCCGTACTAGAGGTCAAAGGTGTCATCAAGTCATGTGACCATTCACCTGACAAGGCACATGATCTCTTATCTCAATACAAGGAGAAAGGGATATCATTTGAGGACTTTTGCACTCTGTATGCGGAGATCAAGTATGGTCAGTTTTTGTCGAAATGGCGTTGGTCTGTGTTCAGTGGAGTCAACTATCTTCTCTCTCAGCTCACGTGGATTGGATGTAAGTGTCTTTAGTCAGAAAGATCCCAGAACTCGTTACCCCTGAAATGAGGACACCCCCTTTAATCAGGACACTATGCATGGTCCCAGTTACTTAGAAAAATGTTCAAATCCACCACTAATAGGACATCTCACACTTGTTCACTAAAATGTTGAGTATCCCGTCCTTTTTTTCATTTTCAGCTCGGCTGTGGTCTCCTACAAGAGCTCCAGTGAGCGAGACTCCTACCCCCTTTTGTGACGTGTTCCTCGGTGGCAGCTGTGGGGAAACAACGTGGAGAGATGAGATAGCTCTTCCCATACTAAAGTAAGTAGACAGATTGCTGTTCAGCTAGCTTTTTAGCTTTTTGATGCCTGCTAAAGAATGAGCGGCTGGCTGGTAGCATTGAAAGGCTAGTAATGTTCCTACTAGGCTGACAAGCTGATAATGTGCTTATAGGCCTGGCTACGAATGAGCCTCAGGTTCCGTGAAGATAGTTTTAACATTGTTCTGTTTCCTCTCTTTCTCAGGCAACATGGTGTCTCGTACTTTAACCCTCAGATTCCCCACTGGGATGTCCGTATGGTCCCCATTGAGCGAGAGGCGAAAGAGCGGTGTTCTGTTCTCCTGTTTGTTGTCTGTGGTAAGACTCTCTCTGTAGAGTCGATGGTCGAGGTGTCTTACTACATTGGCCAGGGGAGAAAGATGGTGCTTTGTATCTCCGACATCCCTTACCCAACCTCACCCGAGGCTACTGTCACCATTGAAGGAATGAAGGTACTATCCAGTATAGATCCATCTTAGTGCATAGTGCACATCCATCTTCCACATTCCATCCAAACATTTTCAGCAATAATAATAAATACCTTAATTAATGTGTGACGACCTTTACCAAGCTCAGCTGGTATGGCTAAGTAGCTGCATATACATGTATCTGAAAGGAAGCACGTCCGCCACTCTCTCTCTGTTGGGTTTGTGCTTTTAGCAGTGTATGGAGGAATATACAAATGTAATAGCTGTAGCTATAGGCTACTTCAGCTAGACAAAGCCAATCCCATTAAAATAGTTTGAATACCTCATTAGCAGGTGTCCAAGTGTTCACCAATTGACTACAAATGCAAGGTCATTTATCTGTTTCAAGATGTCCACAACAGAGGTTGATCGATTCACTATGGTATCACTCTTGTCTTTTGATAGCTGAGTGAGGCCGCTGTGAAGGACTACAATAGGGGGCGTGCCTACCTCACAAGCATCGCTAACAAGTGCAGAGTGCAGATTTTCAACAACATCACCGATGCGGTTTTAGGCGCAGTGTACATGGTAAAGGGTCATCGGATGACGCACCGCTACGACGGTCGTGTGCCCATCTGTGGAACTAGCGTATGATCACCAAATTTACTAACAATTCTGAACTCTTTTAACACCATTATTTAATTTTTAGACCTTGTTTTGCCAGCCAGTTTTATTAACTTATTTATGAATAAATATTTTTTATTTCACTGTCTCTCTCTCTCTGTCATCATCTGTACATGTGCACTAATTATGATAAACGAGTGGTTATTGAATAAATGAAAATGAGAACAACCTCCGTATGGCTGGCCGTATTAATTTCATGTTAACTTTGTTTCTTTTTTGCCTCTTTTCTCGCTCTGTCTTGCACTAAGACCACACCCACAAAGATTCCTATAACGACCAGCAGTAGCACACCAGCAATCACTGGGGCAATGATGGCATAAGAACGAGGAAGGAAATAGTTGCGAACAAAATGACCCTCCTCTACAAACGGCTGCACAAGAATGTGTGTGTGTGTACGAATATAATGAGGTTGATGTCAGTGGTATAGTCTTGCAAGCCACACCTCGGATTGTGGGGTGTGGCTTGCAAGACTAGTCAGTGTTATAATGGAGCCTTGTGTACATGTATACATAATGTACGTGCACACCAGAGGACAACCTAGGACGCTGGTTATGGATCGATTGAAATACTATAGTGATTTGAACCTCCCACCAGAGGACAGCCTCAAGACAAAAAACTACTCCCAAAGTGTCCTTATTTGGAGGCTTCACTGTGTATACTAAACATCAGCTGTATGCATCAATCAGCAGCTCCACAGTGCTTCATGCAAGTGCAGATACAGTGTCAATAATACAGAGTTCTTACCAGTACAACAACCCATATTGTGTAGTAGAGAAAGATAATTAGTGCTGCTAATATGAGGAGCGTCCCCACAGCCTTGTCAGTCAGCGTAGCCTGTATAAGAATGAAACACATTGTCAGAGAGCTTGAAACGTGATACACTTCAGAGCTAGCAGTTCTAAGGTCAACTCAACAGTTATTAAACTCATCTACACAGTGTGTATGTGTATGCATGCACTGTTTGTCAGCCAGCTAGTCTTAGCCTCTCGAATCAACAATCTGTACACATCAGCTAGTGTTATTTGCCATAACATAAAAAGGGTGTAGCCAAATTATTATTAATTTTGATAGTGTTGTGAGCAAACACGAGGAGAAGAGAGAGATTGCTGCCAGAGACTAAAAGCAATTTGTTGTCAACAAGCCTCACAGTGGACACACACACACACACACACACACACACTGACGATAGGAATGATGTCATATCTATCGCCATGGTAGGTGATAACAATATATGCTACAACAAACATGCAATACTGTGAATAGAGTCTAGTTGGTGATATTCACGAAGAGAGAACTGTAGGAGAGACAAAATACACATGTATTATGCCTGCTGGGAACAGATATCACCGTATACGTGCAAGGAGTCCGCGTATACTACACGTACACGGTCTTATCGCGCATGCGCATAATATTTTCTTCGCTAAAGCACAAGCAAGTTTTGTGCACTTAGATAATATTTACAAACAAGATTGAGAGTAAAACTTCCCTCATTCGTCTCTGACTCGAGTATTTGGCTTCATACGCCGCTTAATCGCTTGCATTTCCATTAGAAGCCCACCTAATACTCTTCTCACGCTCTCTTATGCTCAATCGTAACGAGTATTATCGTCAAAATAAATGCTACAACAGCACATCGCTGTGAAATGTGTTATTTCTACGCCAAATTACTAGAATACACTCACCATAACACATTCCTCAGAA
>NW_028146404.1:0-16314 GCF_977016875.1 Pavona decussata
CCCTCGCAGAGGGTGGGGTCTGGGTACGAGACTAATCTGTCATGGACAAGCTCTGCACTGTCCTTACTTTCAAAACAGGCAAATAAAAAAATGAGCACCAACTTTAGCACTTTGCTCCTATGAGGAAAGCTGAGTTGAATAATACTAAAAGAGGAACTAGAGCCAACAAAAGAAACTTACACTCTTGGCTATACTGTACCACGTGAATATTAAGCCATGACTAGTGGCAAAGGGTAAGGTTCACAGTTTAATTTTACACTGTCTATTTGTGCTAGCTTTATGTCAGTAGTCCATGACATTTTCCAAAATACTATTGATGAATCTGTGCTGTTGGTAGCACGCACACACACACACACACACACACACACACACACACACACACACACACACACACACACACACACACACACACACACACACACACACACACAGTGCATGCGCGAGAGTTACTGTACTCATCTGGTATGTGTGTCTGTGTGTCTGTTACCAATCTAGCGCCATCGTACGACGTTTACGCGACAAATTGAACTTACCAGACAAGTCGTCGCTGTGCTTGGAAGGTTTTCACGATCACTACCGAAATGAGCGGTACGGGTAGGTAAAGGGTCGTGAGCATTAAAGCACTTATCTTATGCGCACGTTAAGAGCAGGAAAGACGTCGTCAGCATAAAAGGCACTTAACACACCGATCATTTTTCACCTTGGTGCTTTTATTTGAAAGGTAAGACAGTCCCTACACTACACACAGGCTACTTTACAGCAAAGACACAGAGATTACATACCATTAATAACACATGAAACTAATTTTTTGCTACTGTACCCCTGCCCTGTACAAGGTATGGGCGATAATGGATGTTACTGGTCCACATATTTTTATTGTTTGAATCATTCTGACAACTCAGGGGTGTAGCTAGTATAGGACTCAACGGACTCGAGCTCCCCTCCTTTGCCTTCCTATACAACGGACCCTGGTGGCTTGAGCCCTACTTGATCTCTGACTTGAGCCCCCCCCCCCAGTCATATGATGGCTATACTGTATAAGAGGAAAATTTGGCGATGTTTTTAATTTTGGCGAATTGGCGAGTTTTGCAGTAATTCACCAAATTTAAAATCGCTAAAGATTGCGCTATTGCATTATGCCTATGCGATCGGGTATCGGTCGTCGCCAAATTAAAAACTTGCCAATATCTTCAGAAGACCGATTCACCAAATTAAAACCTCGCCAATTTTCCCGATATACAGTATACTACTCTCCGTTTCATAATCATGATTTAAAAACATGTATTAGATGTCACCTTGCTTTATTCAGTGAGCTTCGTTGTCCATACAGACATTCGATAAAACTGGCTAAAAGCTTGTAATCTGCTACTTTAACGATCGAGTTTTAGGGCAGAGGTCAATATGCAAAATTAGTGGGCAAACCAATTATAATTTATAGGCGTGGCTCCCGGTATAAAATTTTTTCGCGTGATTATCTACACCCCTGCGGCTGAAGTGGTGCAGCCAAGCGCTAACAAAAACTTGAGCGTAATCCCACTTTGAAAACTTACGAAGGTATCACTGACAACAAAAAAGATAGAATTCCTGTGAATGCCCATCCATGCTGAAGGAGTATCGTGTTGCAGATGTAGGCAAAAAAACATTATCGAGCGAATATACAAGAGCATAAATTTATATACCCTAAAAGATATATATTCTTTCTCAGGTAGTAGACAGGTGCTAGCATAACCGGAAGGATCATGAAACGTAGATTTGCTAGTATTAAAAAGAATCATGGGCGTAGCAAAAAAATAAGACGCCCAAAATTGAACCTTCCACAAACACCAATACATACTCTTGACATTTTTGATCTACAGTCTGGTAATTAACACTAACACAGTAATCAGAGACAGATGTTAGGACATGAGATACATGCACAGTGAGGGGGTTTGAGAGCAGCTTTAATTAATTTGTTAAAGACAATGAATGTGGACAATACTATAGCTTCATACCCAGGACTTCCGTTTGTTAGGGTTAGGGACTTATGTTTGTTTTCTGTGTTGAACTTGAAAACTTGGGCAGGGGTGGAATGTTGTGTGCTGTAATAACTTTTGTGTGGACATGCACTATTTGGGACATGGTAAGCACCAACACCCACACATTGATTAAACCTAGGATGTGGGGTATCGTCTCGCCAGCCACAACCTTCAGGCTGGCGAGACTATGCAGGGTATGTGCTCAAGTTTAAAACACACTAGAATGAAAATCTGTCAAGGGATCAAAAGTAGTTGTAGCATATGCCTTGGATTCCGTACGTCATCTCACACACACAATTTGACAGTTCTATGATTGCAAACAATGTGCCAGAAAGTGTCAGAATCAGAATCAGAGGGTCCAAAGTTCAAAAGTTTTCTGGCACCCCCCCCCACTACCCGTCCCTAAAATATCTGGTACACAAACCCCTGCAATGTCATGTCCATCTCCTTCGACTATGGCTATATAGAGCATAATGTATTCTAAACACATACACACAACATGCAGTTTTATGCAGGAAAGTAAAACCAGTAGTACCATCATACCTTTGACCCCACCACGAAGGATGAAAACCAGTGAAATTCGGAGGTAGCAGTTGTTTCTAATTATTATGCTCACTGAAATTGAAAGCTATAACATTTTTATAGGCCACATAAAAGTGGTCTCTCTGATAGACTGCTATAGTTACTAAGTTTGGGGATCAGCCAACTAGGACATGTAATGAACATGTGTGACCACGCCCACTTATGTTTTTTTTAAACTAAATGCAAGTGAATGGTATATTATAAACACAGAAAGTAAAATTAACCATAAATAGCTCTCTTTAGATCTACTAGCTAGCTCAAGCTTTATTTCTTCAAAATAGCTAGTTCTGGCACATCTTACTTGGGACAACCATGGAATCTTTGCAAGCCTTAGTCTAAGCTCAAGGTAAGAGCTGATTGTGTCAAACACGACGTAACTGGGACAGCTAGTGGCCCAAATTCCAGGACTGTCCCTGCAGCTAAACCAGGACACTTGGCAACTATGGACTGCACCTTCATTTGTGGTAGTGATCTATTTGACAGCAATAAAGATTAATTAAGTGTGTCGATACCTAATGTTAGCCTCGTCCCCAGGCCACTCCCAGTTTCTAATGTTGCGCGCAAGAAACAGGAGGGCCTGGGATGGTGCGCAGCATTGGGCACACAGGTCAAGCTAATGAGAGTGGGCAGGGGTACGAGAAGTGGACCGCAAAAAAGGACGATATCTAGAAACAGACTGCCAGTGTACTAAGATTGTATGGGACTGTAGCAGAGATTGCAAATTGCCTTGTTTTTAGAAAGACCTACAGCGGACATTTCTGTGATTAGCTTTCCTTGTTCAGTGTGAGTCTTCTTTATCGCGAACGCTGGCTTGTTTGAAGGTTTTCAAAAACGAGCGTGCCACAAGACGTTTGCTTACCATTCAGAAGCAGCCTCATTCTACTTACTAAAAACACACACCACACTAACTTCATGGTCTTCTCTGTGCTTCAAGTTGTATGTACATGTACTTAAACGTTTATAGAGAGCTACTGAAGTAAGAAATTAGCTTGTTACAAGGATAGCAGGTCTGAACAATTGATCCTACACTGAGGTACTGGTAGAGATGGAAATCATGAGCTATATTTAAACGGTATGGCACATCTAAGCCTTGTTGATAACGATTGTCAGCAAACTATCTCTGTAGTCTGGTTTTCTACTTCGGTTTATAGGGATAATCAAGTTTTGCACTTGGCTGTAATACACAGACCAAAGATTTCTAAAGATTCAGTCTACCTTTCATAGAATAGCTATCATAACCCAGGACAATCTGCTATTATGGTTTATATAATTATCCATATAAGGTCTGGGTGATTGTAACTAATAAGTACTGGTATTTACACTACATGTACTACAAATGTACCATAAAAACTATTAGGTGCATATAAGGTGACACTGGATCTAGCTGATACACATGTACACAACATGATGGTCAATGAATATGCACAATGATAATGACAGGAGGGAGAGGAAAAGAGAAGGAAGCAAATATTAGTTAGTATCTGGCATGTTCAACAGTAACATTTCAAGTTATTTCCTTTCTCTCCCAACAGTGTATAGCCATGTTGTTATTTATGACTTCTGCTATACAATGTAGGTGAGTAAGCTATCGGTTGTACATGTGCTACAAACTTACCAACAAGCATAATGCAGTGGAGTCCTCCCAGCATGGTCAGTGCACGTTGTACTACATCCAACTTCCTCAATAAGGTACTTCACAATAGTCAGATGTCCAGACCTAGGATTAGAGATGAAAGTAGATCCATTAATAAACAATTATGATATAATTATACATGTATGTATATGTAGTGCACACCATCCTAGAGCTCACTAGTGTAGCACATTCATGCACACACATCCTTGGTCAAGCACTCCATTCCAGCCACATGGCTGGAACCACACAAAGTGTTCTTCCCTTAGGCCATGCAAATTAAATTTTAGTTTCTCGTCCTACATGTATATACAGTATTGAAAAGTACACAAGGGGCACGGTTGATTTTGATATTTGATACCACACCCCCCACCAATGAACCAGTTTGGCACGAGTTCACTGATCGATCCAGGGGTATTATAGCAACATTTAAATAGCTAGACCTAACTATATAGCATGTAAAGATCAGTGAAGGTGATTTCTCCATTCTCGGCCAGGAAACGATCTTCCAATCTCTTATACACGAGTACTCTACACGAGCCTCACTGCATGTCTCCCAAGACATAGATTGTATATACAGTCTATGCCCAAAGAAACCAACGGAGACTCTGGACCACACCCACAAAATTTGCAAAATGATTACGTCATTCTTGGCCACAGCCTCAAGGTCACTAGCTTTGTTTCCAGGCCCATTGTGTTTCTCTCGTGTTGGAAGAAATAACAAAATTGGGAAAGCCTCTATAGGCACATATGAAGGCACTAGTCACTGCTAGTCTCGTTCCCAGACCCCCCCCCTACCGCGCACTAGTCAATGCATGGAAACAAAGTGAACCTACCGGTAGTTAAATCTGAGTAGCTGCATGCATGCACAGCTTTGATAGCTAACTATGACAAGAGTAGCTTTCTCTTCATAAACAACGATCAGTACATGTTAGTAGCTACACCATACAAGGAAATCATGCAACACTCCGATTATTGCTCTATATCTAGTACAAGCATGACAAACTAGACTCAAAGACAGAAATGATCGACATACTGGCAGGCATAGTGAAGCGGTGTAGGATAAGGCCAGCTCCCATCGACCACCTTCTTACCGTCAACTCCATCAGCAACAGCCTGGCGAACTGTGGCTACGTCTCCCTCCTTACAAGCTCTAAACAAGTAGTCTAAAGACATCTTTTCCTCGATCTCTGGGGAAAGTGAGCTGATCGGGGACCACACCTAGTTGGGCGGAGCCAAACCTTCACGCGGAAAAACGTTTTTCCGTTTTTCGGGTTATGGAATTTCACGGCCGTATGGCCTTTGGCTGTATGGCCTTATGGCCTTACGCAAATTATGCGGGTCTGGTAAATTCTCATATCTCGTCGTTTCTGCAGCAAGTATTAATGAACGTTTGACAACCCACGGCCCCAGCAGGAGCTTGATAACACCTGCCTCTTAGCTACACGCCCGGTTAAAAAGTTACTGGCTCCCAGCCGACCCCTGACCCCTCAGCTTCGTCTTCTCTTCCTAACAGTGGTAAGTTATAAATGGCAAAGTAAATGCAAGCCACTTTCAAGGCACAGCAGTGGCTATGATTGTGATACAGATGTGCACTGACGGTGGTTCTTCAGTAACCTTTTGTTGCTGGCATGTAATAGCTATACTGTATTATCATGTTGGTACATGCATGTGGCATGTAGACAGTAACTGTGTATGTACACACTGAAGTTTTGATATAATATGATCCACAGGAACCATGAATGTTGTGCGAGATGCATGAGGATAAAGGGAAGCTGTGAATGGTTACGGCTCAATGTGGAGCCTTCATGCATGATGCTCTATATATTTGCCTCATTTCTGATCAGGTCCTCATCTCTCCGCACCCCACATTATCCAGCTACTCCCCAAACAACTTCTAGCTAACACGTCTTAATTCAACCGAAGGCTATTGGTAGGGGTACCGTTACTCGGTATGAATTTGTAACCCCTACTCAAAATAATCTTTCTGTGTAAGTATAATTTCTCTCTCTCCCTCCCCCCCTCTTCTCCCTATTTCTTATTGTAGCTAAGAAAGTGAGAAATTAAAGAGAAGAAGCTTTGTGGAGTGTGCTGGTTGTAAGACGGAGGACTGTAGACTTGAAGAAACTGCAAGAACGTTGTAAAGTTTGACGGGCCAGACTGCATCAGAAAATTATGCTTGAATGTGTCTAGCTGTCACAGCCAAATAACAAAAGAAAGATGTATTCGTATTCTTCATTTCTTTACCATATGGTTTATGTTTGTAAAAATTAATCATCATGATCTCTTTATTTCTCACCTTCAAAGTTAACTGCCCTCTGACACAATTTAGTGCAAATGGCTACGTGGCTGCTAAATTTGATGATCGAGCCATTGAAAAGCCAAGTGTTCTCAAGAGAATAGGCTTATACTGGGACTATAGAGTGGATACAATCTATGCTGGGACCGACAATAGCTGCTGCAGAAACGACAAGACATGAATTTACCAGACCCCCATTGCGTAAGGCCATAAGGCCATACAGCGACAGCGCCAAAGGCCATACGGCCGTGAAATTCCATAACCCCCGTTTTTCCGCGTGAAGGTTTGGCTCCGCCCAACTAGACCACACCCTCCTACTTCCTGAACGAAAATTCCCCCTTCGTCAAATTTCGTCAGATGGCCAGCCTCTAAGCACAACATTCTGCGCTCTCTCTCTCTCTCTCTCTCTCTCTCTCCCTCTCTCTCTACCTCTCTCAGCAACACCATACAATCATTAGCAGCTGTCATTAGAGGAATGGACCTCCTAGGACTCAACTTTGCAGACCCTGCAAGAAGAGTAAGTTGATATTACTAGCTACTGAATTTGAGATTGTGCAGTCTAACTTGTGCATGTGTGAGTTGTCTGTCTGTGATCGAGGCATAATCCCGGAGGATTAGCGAGGAAATGCTACCACCGACGCGACTAGCCAGCCCTACTGCGCGACGTGTTCGTGTTCTAGCATTGGTAAAAAATACTTACCAACATGGAGTGCTACCTTTCTTGTTCGATTTGTGGACGAAAAGCATTAGACTCGTCAGGCAGACGAGGGAAGAGTGCCTGGACCATTTATTTTTTTACGCATAATTGCGTAAGGCCGAGGTACATATTTAGCATGAGACGTCATAAGCGACAAAAGGTCGAATTAATTAAGCGCATGCGCCAACGGTCTGTACCAGGCTCTCTTTTCCCCTCCCCTGCCAAGAGCCTGGCTACGAGGCTAGGCTGATGGAGGTGCCGGCAAGTGAGAGTGCCGGATAAGCGAGGTTCTACTGTACACCCTAAGCTTCGTAGACACATTTACAACACATGTTAGCATAATATGCTCGATACATGAAGGAAATGTATGTAGATTTAAAGAGCATAGTGGCTTTTGTGATATGACCACAAGCCATGTCTCCTTTCTTAGTTGCATTGTTTACGTTGTCCGTTTCTGTTGCATGGAGACAATACTTGGAGTGATGTCATGTTAGGTGTGTGCATGTGTGAAGCAGCAATGTTCATGGCAGCTGGGCCGGCCGGGGAATCTTCTACATTGCATACCATGTAGTGGGAACTTTTCGAAGGAGAAAACATCACAAATCAATGAAATATGACGTTTTGGGTAGAAACTTCCATGGATGACCAGATATATGGATTTAGACACACCCACAATTGATGAATGTGCTGTATAGTAAATATGGTAGAGTATATGCAAATGTTTTATACTGTGCAGCCGGAAATATTGGTGTAGAATTAAATTTGGCGATTTGGTGGTCTAGTTTGCGACTGCCAAATTAAAATCCGCCAACATTTCATTACTGCATATATACTTGTGGCGATCCTTTACCAATTAAACCGCCAAATTTAAATTCGCCAATATTTTTACAATGGCGATTTAGAACCAAACTGCCAAATTTAATTACCGCCAATATTTCTGGCTATATGGTAATACCCTTGATGGACACACCCCTTTTCTTGCAGAAAACTTTTACTGATGCTACCAGATCCATAAAAATCTGTGAAAATTTTCTTCCTCATAAGTTTCCCACTATACATGTACTATAGTATAACAACATGTCGTTTACAAAATGTGCGTACCTGATGTTTACATGTATGTAGACTGAAAGTGGTACTTTTAATATTTGTCTTGTGTGTTGAAAAATTTTTAGCTCTGTCTTTCCATCATCCAATTGGCATATTTGTGGCTTCTGCGTGACCACATAATGAATGATAAATATTCAATAAGGGAGAGAGTCATGTAGAGTGTGAAATACCCACACACTTTGTTTAACACTTACCGGACGCCAAAATTTATTGAATATTTCGCACGAGGACGGTTTTGGGTGTGGCCAGTGCAAAGTCAAGAGTGGAAAGTATATGCAAATACTCAAACCCTATATGCACTTACATTGTAAACAAGGGCTACCAAACACTGCAGCCTTAATTTTTAATAAAGTAATTATTTCAAGGTGGGTGGTGGAGCAAGAGGGGGCTTTTGCCCCCTACAAATTGTATTGTTGGTTTTCAAAATAATATGATTAACACACAATGAAGTCAATAGTATGATAATTTTGAGTACACACATTGTCCTGACCAATCAGATCACAGCATTTGTTACAACTATGTATGAGTTTTTTTTTTTTTTTTGTGTACTGTTGATAGTCGTGTATGTGTGGCATGCATAGACGTCTTTGTCCATCCGGCAGTCTGTTGATAAGTGAGTCGCTATAATATTATGATTATCCTGTACAGTCCTATACTGTGTACTGCAACTTTATGCAAGCGTATCATTCTTACATTCAGTCGATCCTAAGGATTGGCTGCATCATGGCTTCAAATCTGTTAATTTCTGAGGTGCTTCAAAGCACTGCACCCTGCTTACTCCAGGGCATGGATTTTGGTTCCACTGTAGATCAGACTCGTCCTTTGATGTCTCTCTTTGTGACATGTACAATGTACAGGTGTACGTACTGGCTATATTTAATTATATTCACTTATGGGGACTGTTAGCTACAATAAGTCATCTCACACACACAATTTGACAGTTCTATGACTGCAAACAATGTGCCAGAAAGTGTCAGAATCAGAATCAGAGGGTCCAAAGTTCAAAAGTTTTCTGGCACCCCCCCCCACTACCCGTCCCTAAAATATCTGGTACACGGACCCCTACAATGTCATGTCCATCTCCTTCGACTTTGGCTATATAGAGCATAAGGTATTCTAAACACATACACACAACATGCAGTTTTATGCAGGAAAGTAAAACCAGTAGTATCATCAAACCTTTGACCCCACCACGAAGGATGAAAACCAGTGAAATTCGGAGGTAGCAGTTGTTTCTAATTATTATGCTCACTGAAATTGAAAGCTATAACATTTTAATAGGACACATAAAAAGTGGTTTCTCTGATAGACTGCTATAGTTACTAAGTTTGGGGATCTGCCAACCAGGACATGTAATGAGCATGTGTGACCACGCCCACTTATCCCACTTACGTTTTTTTTTAATTACATGTAAGAGAATGGAATATTATAAAAACAGGAAGTAAAATTAACAATAAATGGCTCTCTTATTTCTTTAAAATAGTTAGTTTTGGCACACCTTCTGCGTCTTACATGTACTTGGGACCACCATGGAATCTTTGCAAGTCTAAGCTCAAGGTAAGAGCTGATTGTGTCAAACACGACGCAACTGGGACAGCTAGTGGCCCAAATTCCAGGACTGTCCCAGCCAAACCAGGACACTTGGAAACCATGGACTGCACCTTCATTTGTGGTAGTGATCTATTTGACCACAATGAAGATGAATTAAGTGTGACAACACCTAATGTAGCCTCGTCCACAGGCCACTCCCAGTTTCTAATGTTGCATGCAAGAAACAGGAGGGCCTGGGATGGTGCGCAGCATTGGGCACACAGGTCAAGCTAATGAGAGTGGGCAGGGGCACGACAAGTGGACCGCGAAAAAAGGACGATATCAAGAAACAGACTGCCAGTGTACTAAAATTGTATGGGACTGTAGCAGAGATTGCAAATTGCCTTGTTCTTAGAAAGACCTACAGTGGACATTTTTGTGATTAGCTATCCTTGTTCGGCGTGAGTCTTCTTTATCGCGAATGCTTGCTTGTTTGAAGGTTTTCGAAAACGAGTGTGCCGCAAGACGTTTGCTTACCATTCAGAAGCAGCGTCAAGGTATGAGAGATATAAACCTGTATGTGAAGAAGAATTACTGAAAAGCGGCGATAGCTATTCCCATTCGGCAATGATCGGTGGCTATACCATACAGTGCCGAGCCTGGGCACTATCAAGTCACTATACTCCACCCACAAACAAGTCTCCTGCCCACGCTCGATAATCACCCTTCTACCTAAAATATAGCACACGTGATTTCGCGTAACAGGCCCTCCTGTTTCTTGCATGCAACATTAAAAACAGGGAGTGGCCTGGGGACGAAGCTAACCTAATGTCACACTGAATCTAGTCTGGCGAGCTAGACCCTCCTCTCTTCTTGCACACGCGAAAGAGGAAGGGTCTAGCAAAGGTTACTGTTTGGAATGTAATTAAACGTGAGTGACGAACGAAGCCACACCAACGTGATTGTGGCCAGCAGCTAGCTCACCTCACCTGTCCATGCTAAGACCTCAGTTCAGTTCTACAGTGCGCCTACAGTTTACATACAATTGTACATGTAAGCATACCGTATTTCCTCTAATAGAAGACGCCCTCTAATTGTCGCCGCCCTCCAATAGTCGCCGCTAGCTTTACGTAGATGAACTTTATTGACGCCGCCCTCTAATTGTCGCCTCATGCTCTAATAAGAGCCCATCTAGTCTACAAGCTCTCACTAACGTAAAATAACCATCTTGTACATTACGTACTAAGCACATCCTCACAGTATCTCTTCGTTCTACTCACTAAAACCACACACCGCACTGACTTCATGGTCTTCTCTGTGCTTTAAGTTGTATGTATACTTAAACGTTTATAGAGAGCTACTGAAGTAAGAAATTAGCTTGTTACAAGGATAGCAGGTCTGAACAAATGATCCTACACTGACGTACTGGTAGAGATGGAAATCGTGGGTTGTATTTAAATGGTATGGTACATCTAAGATTCAGTCTACCTTTCATAGAATAGCTATCATAACCCAGGACAATCTGCTATCATGGTTTAAGGTCTGGGTGATTGTAGCTAAGAAGTACTGGTATGTACACTACTACAAATGTACCATAAAAACTTATTAGGTGCATATAAGGTGACACTGGGACTAGCTAATACACATGTACACAACATGATGGTCAATGAATATGCACAATGATAATGACAGGAGAGAGAGGAAAAGAGAAGGAAGCAAATATTAGTTAGTATCTGGCATGTAGACAGTAACATTTCAAGTTATTTCCTATCTCTCCCAACAGTGTATAGCCATGTTGTTATTTATGACTTCTGCTATACAACGTAGGTGAGTAAGCTATCAGTTGTACATGTACTATAAACTTACCAACAAGCATAATGCAGTGGAGTCCTCCCAGACTCGTCGGTGCAGGTTGTACTACATCTCATTTCCTCAATGAGGTACTTCACAATAGTCAGATTTCCAGACCTAGGATTAGAGATGAAAGTAGATCCATTAATAAACAATTATGATATAACTAGTAGAATGGAAAGCATTGTGGGGCGAGCCTGAGCAAGACCGTAGCTAGTGTTAGTGCATTTTAATATGGAGTTGAATTAATTTGTTTGCGGTTGATGAATCATGAATTGTAACTTCCTTGCATACAAATCAACAATGACTTGATATGTAACACTTGTCAACCAATGTTATAATCACACATAAAATTTAGTATAAAAAAATAAAAATGGCTACTCGTCTTCAACATTATTGCAATGTCATGTGCACAAAGGGAACCTTATTAAATTAAACTTACACCAACTGATCAAAATCGACAACATAGCTATATGGTGGGAGAAAATGCCAACAAATTAAAAAAAAATCGAGATCAAAATCGATAAAGGAGCCAGACAGGAGGGAGTTACAAGGATCATCACGTTCAACCAGTCTCTCTTGTGATTGTGTGTCTTCTTCCATGGAGTCAAGTGATGCGGTGTGTAGTCCACTTAGATCTCCATCCGCTGGTAGCATAGCCACGGCTTCAAGGTTGATGAAAATGTTGCGGTAGTACCTGTTGTTTGCAACCAACCACTGAAGAGCACTAAGAACTTTAGCTTTCCTAACACGAATTTAAGTCACGATGTGCACTGGAAGCTCCTTCTTTTCTGACAATGATGACATCCAGCTCACTGGGTAGTCGGGGCAAGGAGTTGGCAAATGACGCTACATCTTGTGGCAGATTGACGACATGACCACTGTATCCATACTGTCCACGAGAAAGCTTGTACAGTGACATGATGGATAGCACAGCTGAAATCAACATTTCTTCCACCTGTGTCAGACCCTACAAGAACGCCAAGACCATTGTAATCACGGTTATGTTACTGATCACTCTCTTTTGTATTAAATTAACTCCACAGTAAACAAGAATATTCAACACATTCAGTTATAATCGTACTAATAGTTAATACAGACACATGCACTCACCTGTAGCTGGGGTGGTAGAGGCCCTGGATCCATATTGTTGGTGGAAGAGTACAGCTTGGGTATACGTTTGTCTCGGTAACAGCGCACACACATTGTAGTTGAAGAACAAAGCTGAATACCAGGAAAACTTTCTGAACAAGTGGAACACGTTGGAGAACTAAGGGAGGCGAAATGTTCATGAAACCTTCTCATTTTTAACTGCACGGAGCGTTGTTTAAACGGTTCTTCTCTGGTAGTACGAGTGTCTCTTTCACTGGCACGTTGCCATCTTTCTTCTCTTTCTTCAATTGACTCAGCAGCCCTTCTTTCACACTGGTTAGCACTCGTGCGTTGTAGTCTTGCTTCTCTTTCTTCGACTGTCTCGGCAGCCAGTCTTTCTCGCTGGTTGGCACTCATGTGTTCAAGCCTTTGCTGTCTTTCTTCGACTGTCTCGGCGGCCCGTCTGTCTCGCTGGTTGGCACTCATGTGTTCAAGCCTTTGCTGTCTTTCTTTGACTGTCTCGGCGGCCCGTCTTTCTCGCTGGTTGGCACTCATGT
Organism: Pavona decussata; assembly: GCF_977016875.1. NCBI lineage: Eukaryota > Metazoa > Cnidaria > Anthozoa > Scleractinia > Agariciidae > Pavona > Pavona decussata. The sequence continues at coordinate 13,361 of NW_028146404.1, forward strand.
GTTCAAGCCTTTGCTGTCTTTCTTCGACTGTCTCGGCGGCCCGTCTTTCACGCTCGTTTGCACTTGTTTGTAGTAGCCTTTGTTCTCTTTCTTCGACTGACTCGGCGGCCAGTCTGTCAAGCTGGTTAGCACTACCTCTGTTCAATTGATTCAGCAGCTAGCCTATCACGTCGAGGTTGCAGACACACTTCCCTTTGTTCTTCTGCTCACCTGGCCCTGTCTTTGACTCGCCGTTTTGCCAATCTCGACTCTCTTGTTCTGCTGTGTTTCAGCGGCTATGCGCTTGCGCAGTGACGCACGCAAACATAATGTGGAGCACGCAAGTATTATCGTCATGCGGCCAGTCGAGCACAATGCATTGTGTACGAGGGGCGCTGCGGGTGACGGACGTACCATATACACATACATACAGTAGCGGTCAAAAAAAAACGTTGCCGTTTCCGCCTCCGTCCATTCCGTTTGAACGGCGTTCAATAGGCGTGCGTTTCCGTAGGTTCGGTCCGTTCTCGTTCCAGTGCCGTTCTATTTAGTGCACAAAATTGCCATTTCATTTCCTGGATAGGTAAGCATATTCACTGCACCTGCTGGCAGTGCGAGTGATGGAATTTCATTAAGAGACCTCGTAGTAAAGAAGCCAGCGCGATGGTTTGTGCAGCTGGCTGAAAGCTTCCCTGTTTTGGGCTAAATCAAAAGCTAGGCGTTGCTGTCCTTGGACGGTCTATGACAAGGAGCTTGTGGTGTGTAGTTTATACAAACGCCCACAATCGATTGTGACAGCACTACGAGTGGTTGCCATTGAATAGCGCTGCCTTTTGACTGTATATACTCGTGTAGTAGAATGGAAGTAGCACTAATTTGAACGGAACGGGTCAAGCGTTGGAATGCGTTTACTGCGTTTGCACTGCCGTGTGGGCCCCGTTTTGGACGCGTTCAAACGGAATGGACGGAGGCGGAAACGGCAACGTTTTTTTGACCGCTACTGTACATACATACATACATATAAACACAATTCGCGCATGCACTACTCGTCTATGTGGGGCTCGCTCAGGCTCGCCCCAATTATACATGTATGTATATGTAGTGCACACCATCCTAGAGCTCACTAGTGTAGCACATTCATGCACACACAACCTTGGTCCCATACCCCGCCCCCTTCCATGACGGCTCATTTGAAAGGTAAGAAACAGGAAATGGTCATGAGCTATCCTGTGGCCTAATGCTGTGGATGGTTTTCACATCTTCCTTGGTCATTTAGCTAGTGCTTTGGCTTCAGTCACTACACAACACACAGGTTGCTGTACAGCAAAGACACGGAGATTACATTCTAAAATTAATACACAGTATCTCATCACTCAATACATGCCTACAACATCATCTAACTTAGCTACATCTAATAATGCAAGGATTTACAGAAGCTGATTTGTGTTACCAATTATCACCCTAAACTAACTCTATGCAGGCTAGCTCTTTGCTCTGCTTCTAATGTGACATACGGGTGACAAACTTGTTGAATGCAAGAGATATCGAGAGCTCAAAGTCCTCATTGGCTATTGTGTGTAGGCGTGCTCTGGCATCATGTGTATAGCGTGGTATGGTATTATACAAACAATAATAATAGGTATCAAAAGGCACACCCGATTGTAACAACATCAGGAGTATGCAGGAGTTAACATAAGTATACGGAAACGGTGGAATATTGTAGTTATAAAATGCATAATACACGCAAACATTGGACAACAGACTTTCTCTCCTCGGCCTTCTCGAGCAAAAGGACGAGGCTAGATAATAGTGGCTGTTGACGTAAAATTCAATGAACTTTTCTCCGTAGTCCTACTTTTCTTCACCAGACTCATTTGTAATCAGCCACAAAAATCAAAATTATAAACAAACTCTATCTGAAGATCGCGGTCTACTTTTCATTTTACTGCTACCACCGCAAACAAGCCATTATCAGTGGCTGACCCAGGGGGTGGGGCTTCAGTTTTGACCAAACCTCCTTCTTCTGGCTAACTATGTAGCTATTCTTTTAAGTATAGCCGCAGACTTAGGAGGGTTTTTGGGGTTCAATGGAAACCCTGCTTTGGCTAGCCTAGCTATGTTGGTACATTAGCTATGCAAGCCAGTAATCTAGGTCACCATCAGAAGCTAGGGATTTAATCAGCATTGACTGGTAGAGTTACCTGATGGCATCTGATATTCTGAGGTTGCAGTCACCAGTGCACTACAATGTAATTATGGGCACTGCTAGCTAAAAATGGGCATGGTCAAAGAATTTTTCAAGTGCTGATTACACGAAATATCTTGCTAGAGCCTCCAATACGAACTCTTGTGTCTGCCACTGGTCACTACAGTTTATCCACACAAGGGCTGGGTACTATTAAGTAAATCGAGCCTAGGACCTTTGTTTAGAAAGTGCTCCATAGGGGAGAGGCCAAATCAGTGTTTGTGAAAAAGGATAGGGGTAGGGGACAGTCATGTATCTGCATGTGTAAACCCACATCCGAGGATTTTGCACAATAGTGCTACATTTTAATGTGCATGCACTATGACCTAATGAGATTTATCTACATGTACAAATTAATGGCTACATACACTCCAAGGGGAGGAGGGGGGCGGTGACATTCTACCAAGGGAGGGCATGTTTCATTGTACCACTGAAGCCATAGAGATCAAAGGCACCGCCAGTGCAATAAATGGCTAGTAGTGAGCTGGAGCCTGTGGTAGGCTTAGGGGCATCTCTCTTTAGATCTACTAGCTAGCTCAAGCTTTATTTCTTCAAAATAGCTAGTTCTGGCACACCTTCAGCGTTTTACTTGGGACAACCATGGAATCTTTGCAAGTCTAAGCTCAAGGTAAGAGCTGATTGTGTCAAACACGACGCAACTGGGACAGCTAGTGGCCCAAATTCCAGGACTGTCCCAGGAAAACCAGAACACTTGGCAACTATGGACTGC
>NW_028146405.1:0-18200 GCF_977016875.1 Pavona decussata
TGACAGAAATAAATCCTTGTCAGAGGCTGACATCTGTCAGGCTGCAGACAGTCACAAGCAAAGCAAAACATCAAATCTGATTCTCATTAATGACTTTTTATAAGTGTGACACTGAGACTTTGGAGCAATACAAATTCAGATGGCTTTGCAAATAACAGAAAAATAAATTTAAAAAAAAAAAAAAAAAAAGAAAACACACCCAAATTAATGATGGTGACGACGACGTGATGACAATATGAGACTGGGTCGAACATTTCGAGCCAGTTCAAGACTGCAATCAATGTCTGCTTTTCTCAAAATAGATCAATCTTCTGTTGTCAGCTGCATGATACACTTAAGCTGAACAACTCTAAAATATATCCCCAGTGCAGAATTTTTTGATTTGCTTTAGATCGGTTTCAATCAAACTCCCAGCCTAGCTTAAAACATTCAACTTGCCAGCTGGGATTAAACTTAACCCTCTGGTTGTCAAAATGCCTGAATCTGCAGTGAGTTTACTGCAATCAGTCACGATTCAGCCTCATTAGGGCCTAAGAGTGTTGAACATCCAATTTCTCCTTGTAATTTCAAAGACTATTCAACCCCCCAGGTCATGAGAATTAAGATTTTTATCAGCCAAGGTGGATTTTTTTTCTGATCTTTTAAACAACCAACACTCCCTAACCACAGTGTGGGGGCAATTAAGAGAGGAGAATTGGTTCTTTGATTCAATTTATCAGTGGACATATATGTATTCGAGACTTAAAATGGTCATGAGGTTCCATCGGTGGGCACAATTAATTTAGAACTTATTAATAATTATAATAATAATCAACCCTAACACTCATGAATGCAGTTCATTAAGAACTTTCAAACTTTTTAAACTGACTACTGAACTCAACTAACCTTCCAGTCCAGTTGATCATGCAAGCAGTGGGTCCATCTCACCCAGAAGGCACGTAGCCCTGGTGGCCTGCTTCTCGCGGCATGAATGCACCCCAGTCAGTCAGTGCTGAGTTGACGGCTTGACAGAAATAAATCCTTGTCAGAGGCTGACATCTGTCAGGCTGCAGACAGTCACAAGCAAAGCAAAACATCAAATCTGATTCTCATTAATGACTTTTTATAAGTGTGACACTGAGACTTTGGAGCAATACAAATTCAGATGGCTTTGCAAATAACAGAAAAATAAATTTAAAAAAAAAAAAAAAAAAAGAAAACACACCCAAATTAATGATGGTGACGACGACGTGATGACAATATGAGACTGGGTCGAACATTTCGAGCCAGTTCAAGACTGCAATCAATGTCTGCTTTTCTCAAAATAGATCAATCTTCTGTTGTCAGCTGCATGATACACTTAAGCTGAACAACTCTAAAATATATCCCCAGTGCAGAATTTTTTGATTTGCTTTAGATCGGTTTCAATCAAACTCCCAGCCTAGCTTAAAACATTCAACTTGCCAGCTGGGATTAAACTTAACCCTCTGGTTGTCAAAATGCCTGAATCTGCAGTGAGTTTACTGCAATCAGTCACGATTCAGCCTCATTAGGGCCTAAGAGTGTTGAACATCCAATTTCTCCTTGTAATTTCAAAGACTATTCAACCCCCCAGGTCATGAGAATTAAGATTTTTATCAGCCAAGGTGGATTTTTTTTCTGATCTTTTAAACAACCAACACTCCCTAACCACAGTGTGGGGGCAATTAAGAGAGGAGAATTGGTTCTTTGATTCAATTTATCAGTGGACATATATGTATTCGAGACTTAAAATGGTCATGAGGTTCCATCGGTGGGCACAATTAATTTAGAACTTATTAATAATTATAATAATAATCAACCCTAACACTCATGAATGCAGTTCATTAAGAACTTTCAAACTTTTTAAACTGACTACTGAACTCAACTAACCTTCCAGTCCAGTTGATCATGCAAGCAGTGGGTCCATCTCACCCAGAAGGCACGTAGCCCTGGTGGCCTGCTTCTCGCGGCATGAATGCACCCCAGTCAGTCAGTGCTGAGTTGACGGCTTGACAGAAATAAATCCTTGTCAGAGGCTGACATCTGTCAGGCTGCAGACAGTCACAAGCAAAGCAAAACATCAAATCTGATTCTCATTAATGACTTTTTATAAGTGTGACACTGAGACTTTGGAGCAATACAAATTCAGATGGCTTTGCAAATAACAGAAAAATAAATTTAAAAAAAAAAAAAAAAAAAGAAAACACACCCAAATTAATGATGGTGACGACGACGTGATGACAATATGAGACTGGGTCGAACATTTCGAGCCAGTTCAAGACTGCAATCAATGTCTGCTTTTCTCAAAATAGATCAATCTTCTGTTGTCAGCTGCATGATACACTTAAGCTGAACAACTCTAAAATATATCCCCAGTGCAGAATTTTTTGATTTGCTTTAGATCGGTTTCAATCAAACTCCCAGCCTAGCTTAAAACATTCAACTTGCCAGCTGGGATTAAACTTAACCCTCTGGTTGTCAAAATGCCTGAATCTGCAGTGAGTTTACTGCAATCAGTCACGATTCAGCCTCATTAGGGCCTAAGAGTGTTGAACATCCAATTTCTCCTTGTAATTTCAAAGACTATTCAACCCCCCAGGTCATGAGAATTAAGATTTTTATCAGCCAAGGTGGATTTTTTTTCTGATCTTTTAAACAACCAACACTCCCTAACCACAGTGTGGGGGCAATTAAGAGAGGAGAATTGGTTCTTTGATTCAATTTATCAGTGGACATATATGTATTCGAGACTTAAAATGGTCATGAGGTTCCATCGGTGGGCACAATTAATTTAGAACTTATTAATAATTATAATAATAATCAACCCTAACACTCATGAATGCAGTTCATTAAGAACTTTCAAACTTTTTAAACTGACTACTGAACTCAACTAACCTTCCAGTCCAGTTGATCATGCAAGCAGTGGGTCCATCTCACCCAGAAGGCACGTAGCCCTGGTGGCCTGCTTCTCGCGGCATGAATGCACCCCAGTCAGTCAGTGCTGAGTTGACGGCTTGACAGAAATAAATCCTTGTCAGAGGCTGACATCTGTCAGGCTGCAGACAGTCACAAGCAAAGCAAAACATCAAATCTGATTCTCATTAATGACTTTTTATAAGTGTGACACTGAGACTTTGGAGCAATACAAATTCAGATGGCTTTGCAAATAACAGAAAAATAAATTTAAAAAAAAAAAAAAAAAAAAAGAAAACACACCCAAATTAATGATGGTGACGACGACGTGATGACAATATGAGACTGGGTCGAACATTTCGAGCCAGTTCAAGACTGCAATCAATGTCTGCTTTTCTCAAAATAGATCAATCTTCTGTTGTCAGCTGCATGATACACTTAAGCTGAACAACTCTAAAATATATCCCCAGTGCAGAATTTTTTGATTTGCTTTAGATCGGTTTCAATCAAACTCCCAGCCTAGCTTAAAACATTCAACTTGCCAGCTGGGATTAAACTTAACCCTCTGGTTGTCAAAATGCCTGAATCTGCAGTGAGTTTACTGCAATCAGTCACGATTCAGCCTCATTAGGGCCTAAGAGTGTTGAACATCCAATTTCTCCTTGTAATTTCAAAGACTATTCAACCCCCCAGGTCATGAGAATTAAGATTTTTATCAGCCAAGGTGGATTTTTTTTCTGATCTTTTAAACAACCAACACTCCCTAACCACAGTGTGGGGGCAATTAAGAGAGGAGAATTGGTTCTTTGATTCAATTTATCAGTGGACATATATGTATTCGAGACTTAAAATGGTCATGAGGTTCCATCGGTGGGCACAATTAATTTAGAACTTATTAATAATTATAATAATAATCAACCCTAACACTCATGAATGCAGTTCATTAAGAACTTTCAAACTTTTTAAACTGACTACTGAACTCAACTAACCTTCCAGTCCAGTTGATCATGCAAGCAGTGGGTCCATCTCACCCAGAAGGCACGTAGCCCTGGTGGCCTGCTTCTCGCGGCATGAATGCACCCCAGTCAGTCAGTGCTGAGTTGACGGCTTGACAGAAATAAATCCTTGTCAGAGGCTGACATCTGTCAGGCTGCAGACAGTCACAAGCAAAGCAAAACATCAAATCTGATTCTCATTAATGACTTTTTATAAGTGTGACACTGAGACTTTGGAGCAATACAAATTCAGATGGCTTTGCAAATAACAGAAAAATAAATTTAAAAAAAAAAAAAAAAAAAGAAAACACACCCAAATTAATGATGGTGACGACGACGTGATGACAATATGAGACTGGGTCGAACATTTCGAGCCAGTTCAAGACTGCAATCAATGTCTGCTTTTCTCAAAATAGATCAATCTTCTGTTGTCAGCTGCATGATACACTTAAGCTGAACAACTCTAAAATATATCCCCAGTGCAGAATTTTTTGATTTGCTTTAGATCGGTTTCAATCAAACTCCCAGCCTAGCTTAAAACATTCAACTTGCCAGCTGGGATTAAACTTAACCCTCTGGTTGTCAAAATGCCTGAATCTGCAGTGAGTTTACTGCAATCAGTCACGATTCAGCCTCATTAGGGCCTAAGAGTGTTGAACATCCAATTTCTCCTTGTAATTTCAAAGACTATTCAACCCCCCAGGTCATGAGAATTAAGATTTTTATCAGCCAAGGTGGATTTTTTTTCTGATCTTTTAAACAACCAACACTCCCTAACCACAGTGTGGGGGCAATTAAGAGAGGAGAATTGGTTCTTTGATTCAATTTATCAGTGGACATATATGTATTCGAGACTTAAAATGGTCATGAGGTTCCATCGGTGGGCACAATTAATTTAGAACTTATTAATAATTATAATAATAATCAACCCTAACACTCATGAATGCAGTTCATTAAGAACTTTCAAACTTTTTAAACTGACTACTGAACTCAACTAACCTTCCAGTCCAGTTGATCATGCAAGCAGTGGGTCCATCTCACCCAGAAGGCACGTAGCCCTGGTGGCCTGCTTCTCGCGGCATGAATGCACCCCAGTCAGTCAGTGCTGAGTTGACGGCTTGACAGAAATAAATCCTTGTCAGAGGCTGACATCTGTCAGGCTGCAGACAGTCACAAGCAAAGCAAAACATCAAATCTGATTCTCATTAATGACTTTTTATAAGTGTGACACTGAGACTTTGGAGCAATACAAATTCAGATGGCTTTGCAAATAACAGAAAAATAAATTTAAAAAAAAAAAAAAAAAAAAGAAAACACACCCAAATTAATGATGGTGACGACGACGTGATGACAATATGAGACTGGGTCGAACATTTCGAGCCAGTTCAAGACTGCAATCAATGTCTGCTTTTCTCAAAATAGATCAATCTTCTGTTGTCAGCTGCATGATACACTTAAGCTGAACAACTCTAAAATATATCCCCAGTGCAGAATTTTTTGATTTGCTTTAGATCGGTTTCAATCAAACTCCCAGCCTAGCTTAAAACATTCAACTTGCCAGCTGGGATTAAACTTAACCCTCTGGTTGTCAAAATGCCTGAATCTGCAGTGAGTTTACTGCAATCAGTCACGATTCAGCCTCATTAGGGCCTAAGAGTGTTGAACATCCAATTTCTCCTTGTAATTTCAAAGACTATTCGACCCCCCAGGTCATGAGAATTAAGATTTTTATCAGCCAAGGTGGATTTTTTTTCTGATCTTTTAAACAACCAACACTCCCTAACCACAGTGTGGGGGCAATTAAGAGAGGAGAATTGGTTCTTTGATTCAATTTATCAGTGGACATATATGTATTCGAGACTTAAAATGGTCATGAGGTTCCATCGGTGGGCACAATTAATTTAGAACTTATTAATAATTATAATAATAATCAACCCTAACACTCATGAATGCAGTTCATTAAGAACTTTCAAACTTTTTAAACTGACTACTGAACTCAACTAACCTTCCAGTCCAGTTGATCATGCAAGCAGTGGGTCCATCTCACCCAGAAGGCACGTAGCCCTGGTGGCCTGCTTCTCGCGGCATGAATGCACCCCAGTCAGTCAGTGCTGAGTTGACGGCTTGACAGAAATAAATCCTTGTCAGAGGCTGACATCTGTCAGGCTGCAGACAGTCACAAGCAAAGCAAAACATCAAATCTGATTCTCATTAATGACTTTTTATAAGTGTGACACTGAGACTTTGGAGCAATACAAATTCAGATGGCTTTGCAAATAACAGAAAAATAAATTTAAAAAAAAAAAAAAAAAAAGAAAACACACCCAAATTAATGATGGTGACGACGACGTGATGACAATATGAGACTGGGTCGAACATTTCGAGCCAGTTCAAGACTGCAATCAATGTCTGCTTTTCTCAAAATAGATCAATCTTCTGTTGTCAGCTGCATGATACACTTAAGCTGAACAACTCTAAAATATATCCCCAGTGCAGAATTTTTTGATTTGCTTTAGATCGGTTTCAATCAAACTCCCAGCCTAGCTTAAAACATTCAACTTGCCAGCTGGGATTAAACTTAACCCTCTGGTTGTCAAAATGCCTGAATCTGCAGTGAGTTTACTGCAATCAGTCACGATTCAGCCTCATTAGGGCCTAAGAGTGTTGAACATCCAATTTCTCCTTGTAATTTCAAAGACTATTCAACCCCCCAGGTCATGAGAATTAAGATTTTTATCAGCCAAGGTGGATTTTTTTTCTGATCTTTTAAACAACCAACACTCCCTAACCACAGTGTGGGGGCAATTAAGAGAGGAGAATTGGTTCTTTGATTCAATTTATCAGTGGACATATATGTATTCGAGACTTAAAATGGTCATGAGGTTCCATCGGTGGGCACAATTAATTTAGAACTTATTAATAATTATAATAATAATCAACCCTAACACTCATGAATGCAGTTCATTAAGAACTTTCAAACTTTTTAAACTGACTACTGAACTCAACTAACCTTCCAGTCCAGTTGATCATGCAAGCAGTGGGTCCATCTCACCCAGAAGGCACGTAGCCCTGGTGGCCTGCTTCTCGCGGCATGAATGCACCCCAGTCAGTCAGTGCTGAGTTGACGGCTTGACAGAAATAAATCCTTGTCAGAGGCTGACATCTGTCAGGCTGCAGACAGTCACAAGCAAAGCAAAACATCAAATCTGATTCTCATTAATGACTTTTTATAAGTGTGACACTGAGACTTTGGAGCAATACAAATTCAGATGGCTTTGCAAATAACAGAAAAATAAATTTAAAAAAAAAAAAAAAAAAAGAAAACACACCCAAATTAATGATGGTGACGACGACGTGATGACAATATGAGACTGGGTCGAACATTTCGAGCCAGTTCAAGACTGCAATCAATGTCTGCTTTTCTCAAAATAGATCAATCTTCTGTTGTCAGCTGCATGATACACTTAAGCTGAACAACTCTAAAATATATCCCCAGTGCAGAATTTTTTGATTTGCTTTAGATCGGTTTCAATCAAACTCCCAGCCTAGCTTAAAACATTCAACTTGCCAGCTGGGATTAAACTTAACCCTCTGGTTGTCAAAATGCCTGAATCTGCAGTGAGTTTACTGCAATCAGTCACGATTCAGCCTCATTAGGGCCTAAGAGTGTTGAACATCCAATTTCTCCTTGTAATTTCAAAGACTATTCAACCCCCCAGGTCATGAGAATTAAGATTTTTATCAGCCAAGGTGGATTTTTTTTCTGATCTTTTAAACAACCAACACTCCCTAACCACAGTGTGGGGGCAATTAAGAGAGGAGAATTGGTTCTTTGATTCAATTTATCAGTGGACATATATGTATTCGAGACTTAAAATGGTCATGAGGTTCCATCGGTGGGCACAATTAATTTAGAACTTATTAATAATTATAATAATAATCAACCCTAACACTCATGAATGCAGTTCATTAAGAACTTTCAAACTTTTTAAACTGACTACTGAACTCAACTAACCTTCCAGTCCAGTTGATCATGCAAGCAGTGGGTCCATCTCACCCAGAAGGCACGTAGCCCTGGTGGCCTGCTTCTCGCGGCATGAATGCACCCCAGTCAGTCAGTGCTGAGTTGACGGCTTGACAGAAATAAATCCTTGTCAGAGGCTGACATCTGTCAGGCTGCAGACAGTCACAAGCAAAGCAAAACATCAAATCTGATTCTCATTAATGACTTTTTATAAGTGTGACACTGAGACTTTGGAGCAATACAAATTCAGATGGCTTTGCAAATAACAGAAAAATAAATTTAAAAAAAAAAAAAAAAAAAGAAAACACACCCAAATTAATGATGGTGACGACGACGTGATGACAATATGAGACTGGGTCGAACATTTCGAGCCAGTTCAAGACTGCAATCAATGTCTGCTTTTCTCAAAATAGATCAATCTTCTGTTGTCAGCTGCATGATACACTTAAGCTGAACAACTCTAAAATATATCCCCAGTGCAGAATTTTTTGATTTGCTTTAGATCGGTTTCAATCAAACTCCCAGCCTAGCTTAAAACATTCAACTTGCCAGCTGGGATTAAACTTAACCCTCTGGTTGTCAAAATGCCTGAATCTGCAGTGAGTTTACTGCAATCAGTCACGATTCAGCCTCATTAGGGCCTAAGAGTGTTGAACATCCAATTTCTCCTTGTAATTTCAAAGACTATTCAACCCCCCAGGTCATGAGAATTAAGATTTTTATCAGCCAAGGTGGATTTTTTTTCTGATCTTTTAAACAACCAACACTCCCTAACCACAGTGTGGGGGCAATTAAGAGAGGAGAATTGGTTCTTTGATTCAATTTATCAGTGGACATATATGTATTCGAGACTTAAAATGGTCATGAGGTTCCATCGGTGGGCACAATTAATTTAGAACTTATTAATAATTATAATAATAATCAACCCTAACACTCATGAATGCAGTTCATTAAGAACTTTCAAACTTTTTAAACTGACTACTGAACTCAACTAACCTTCCAGTCCAGTTGATCATGCAAGCAGTGGGTCCATCTCACCCAGAAGGCACGTAGCCCTGGTGGCCTGCTTCTCGCGGCATGAATGCACCCCAGTCAGTCAGTGCTGAGTTGACGGCTTGACAGAAATAAATCCTTGTCAGAGGCTGACATCTGTCAGGCTGCAGACAGTCACAAGCAAAGCAAAACATCAAATCTGATTCTCATTAATGACTTTTTATAAGTGTGACACTGAGACTTTGGAGCAATACAAATTCAGATGGCTTTGCAAATAACAGAAAAATAAATTTAAAAAAAAAAAAAAAAAAAAAAGAAAACACACCCAAATTAATGATGGTGACGACGACGTGATGACAATATGAGACTGGGTCGAACATTTCGAGCCAGTTCAAGACTGCAATCAATGTCTGCTTTTCTCAAAATAGATCAATCTTCTGTTGTCAGCTGCATGATACACTTAAGCTGAACAACTCTAAAATATATCCCCAGTGCAGAATTTTTTGATTTGCTTTAGATCGGTTTCAATCAAACTCCCAGCCTAGCTTAAAACATTCAACTTGCCAGCTGGGATTAAACTTAACCCTCTGGTTGTCAAAATGCCTGAATCTGCAGTGAGTTTACTGCAATCAGTCACGATTCAGCCTCATTAGGGCCTAAGAGTGTTGAACATCCAATTTCTCCTTGTAATTTCAAAGACTATTCAACCCCCCAGGTCATGAGAATTAAGATTTTTATCAGCCAAGGTGGATTTTTTTTCTGATCTTTTAAACAACCAACACTCCCTAACCACAGTGTGGGGGCAATTAAGAGAGGAGAATTGGTTCTTTGATTCAATTTATCAGTGGACATATATGTATTCGAGACTTAAAATGGTCATGAGGTTCCATCGGTGGGCACAATTAATTTAGAACTTATTAATAATTATAATAATAATCAACCCTAACACTCATGAATGGTTCATTAAGAACTTTCAAACTTTTTAAACTGACTACTGAACTCAACTAACCTTCCAGTCCAGTTGATCATGCAAGCAGTGGGTCCATCTCACCCAGAAGGCACGTAGCCCTGGTGGCCTGCTTCTCGCGGCATGAATGCACCCCAGTCAGTCAGTGCTGAGTTGACGGCTTGACAGAAATAAATCCTTGTCAGAGGCTGACATCTGTCAGGCTGCAGACAGTCACAAGCAAAGCAAAACATCAAATCTGATTCTCATTAATGACTTTTTATAAGTGTGACACTGAGACTTTGGAGCAATACAAATTCAGATGGCTTTGCAAATAACAGAAAAATAAATTTAAAAAAAAAAAAAAAAAAAAGAAAACACACCCAAATTAATGATGGTGACGACGACGTGATGACAATATGAGACTGGGTCGAACATTTCGAGCCAGTTCAAGACTGCAATCAATGTCTGCTTTTCTCAAAATAGATCAATCTTCTGTTGTCAGCTGCATGATACACTTAAGCTGAACAACTCTAAAATATATCCCCAGTGCAGAATTTTTTGATTTGCTTTAGATCGGTTTCAATCAAACTCCCAGCCTAGCTTAAAACATTCAACTTGCCAGCTGGGATTAAACTTAACCCTCTGGTTGTCAAAATGCCTGAATCTGCAGTGAGTTTACTGCAATCAGTCACGATTCAGCCTCATTAGGGCCTAAGAGTGTTGAACATCCAATTTCTCCTTGTAATTTCAAAGACTATTCAACCCCCCAGGTCATGAGAATTAAGATTTTTATCAGCCAAGGTGGATTTTTTTTCTGATCTTTTAAACAACCAACACTCCCTAACCACAGTGTGGGGGCAATTAAGAGAGGAGAATTGGTTCTTTGATTCAATTTATCAGTGGACATATATGTATTCGAGACTTAAAATGGTCATGAGGTTCCATCGGTGGGCACAATTAATTTAGAACTTATTAATAATTATAATAATAATCAACCCTAACACTCATGAATGCAGTTCATTAAGAACTTTCAAACTTTTTAAACTGACTACTGAACTCAACTAACCTTCCAGTCCAGTTGATCATGCAAGCAGTGGGTCCATCTCACCCAGAAGGCACGTAGCCCTGGTGGCCTGCTTCTCGCGGCATGAATGCACCCCAGTCAGTCAGTGCTGAGTTGACGGCTTGACAGAAATAAATCCTTGTCAGAGGCTGACATCTGTCAGGCTGCAGACAGTCACAAGCAAAGCAAAACATCAAATCTGATTCTCATTAATGACTTTTTATAAGTGTGACACTGAGACTTTGGAGCAATACAAATTCAGATGGCTTTGCAAATAACAGAAAAATAAATTTAAAAAAAAAAAAAAAAAAAAGAAAACACACCCAAATTAATGATGGTGACGACGACGTGATGACAATATGAGACTGGGTCGAACATTTCGAGCCAGTTCAAGACTGCAATCAATGTCTGCTTTTCTCAAAATAGATCAATCTTCTGTTGTCAGTTGCATGATACACTTAAGCTGAACAACTCTAAAATATATCCCCAGTGCAGAATTTTTTGATTTGCTTTAGATCGGTTTCAATCAAACTCCCAGCCTAGCTTAAAACATTCAACTTGCCAGCTGGGATTAAACTTAACCCTCTGGTTGTCAAAATGCCTGAATCTGCAGTGAGTTTACTGCAATCAGTCACGATTCAGCCTCATTAGGGCCTAAGAGTGTTGAACATCCAATTTCTCCTTGTAATTTCAAAGACTATTCAACCCCCCAGGTCATGAGAATTAAGATTTTTATCAGCCAAGGTGGATTTTTTTTCTGATCTTTTAAACAACCAACACTCCCTAACCACAGTGTGGGGGCAATTAAGAGAGGAGAATTGGTTCTTTGATTCAATTTATCAGTGGACATATATGTATTCGAGACTTAAAATGGTCATGAGGTTCCATCGGTGGGCACAATTAATTTAGAACTTATTAATAATTATAATAATAATCAACCCTAACACTCATGAATGCAGTTCATTAAGAACTTTCAAACTTTTTAAACTGACTACTGAACTCAACTAACCTTCCAGTCCAGTTGATCATGCAAGCAGTGGGTCCATCTCACCCAGAAGGCACGTAGCCCTGGTGGCCTGCTTCTCGCGGCATGAATGCACCCCAGTCAGTCAGTGCTGAGTTGACGGCTTGACAGAAATAAATCCTTGTCAGAGGCTGACATCTGTCAGGCTGCAGACAGTCACAAGCAAAGCAAAACATCAAATCTGATTCTCATTAATGACTTTTTATAAGTGTGACACTGAGACTTTGGAGCAATACAAATTCAGATGGCTTTGCAAATAACAGAAAAATAAATTTAAAAAAAAAAAAAAAAAAAAGAAAACACACCCAAATTAATGATGGTGACGACGACGTGATGACAATATGAGACTGGGTCGAACATTTCGAGCCAGTTCAAGACTGCAATCAATGTCTGCTTTTCTCAAAATAGATCAATCTTCTGTTGTCAGCTGCATGATACACTTAAGCTGAACAACTCTAAAATATATCCCCAGTGCAGAATTTTTTGATTTGCTTTAGATCGGTTTCAATCAAACTCCCAGCCTAGCTTAAAACATTCAACTTGCCAGCTGGGATTAAACTTAACCCTCTGGTTGTCAAAATGCCTGAATCTGCAGTGAGTTTACTGCAATCAGTCACGATTCAGCCTCATTAGGGCCTAAGAGTGTTGAACATCCAATTTCTCCTTGTAATTTCAAAGACTATTCAACCCCCCAGGTCATGAGAATTAAGATTTTTATCAGCCAAGGTGGATTTTTTTTCTGATCTTTTAAACAACCAACACTCCCTAACCACAGTGTGGGGGCAATTAAGAGAGGAGAATTGGTTCTTTGATTCAATTTATCAGTGGACATATATGTATTCGAGACTTAAAATGGTCATGAGGTTCCATCGGTGGGCACAATTAATTTAGAACTTATTAATAATTATAATAATAATCAACCCTAACACTCATGAATGCAGTTCATTAAGAACTTTCAAACTTTTTAAACTGACTACTGAACTCAACTAACCTTCCAGTCCAGTTGATCATGCAAGCAGTGGGTCCATCTCACCCAGAAGGCACGTAGCCCTGGTGGCCTGCTTCTCGCGGCATGAATGCACCCCAGTCAGTCAGTGCTGAGTTGACGGCTTGACAGAAATAAATCCTTGTCAGAGGCTGACATCTGTCAGGCTGCAGACAGTCACAAGCAAAGCAAAACATCAAATCTGATTCTCATTAATGACTTTTTATAAGTGTGACACTGAGACTTTGGAGCAATACAAATTCAGATGGCTTTGCAAATAACAGAAAAATAAATTTAAAAAAAAAAAAAAAAAAAAGAAAACACACCCAAATTAATGATGGTGACGACGACGTGATGACAATATGAGACTGGGTCGAACATTTCGAGCCAGTTCAAGACTGCAATCAATGTCTGCTTTTCTCAAAATAGATCAATCTTCTGTTGTCAGCTGCATGATACACTTAAGCTGAACAACTCTAAAATATATCCCCAGTGCAGAATTTTTTGATTTGCTTTAGATCGGTTTCAATCAAACTCCCAGCCTAGCTTAAAACATTCAACTTGCCAGCTGGGATTAAACTTAACCCTCTGGTTGTCAAAATGCCTGAATCTGCAGTGAGTTTACTGCAATCAGTCACGATTCAGCCTCATTAGGGCCTAAGAGTGTTGAACATCCAATTTCTCCTTGTAATTTCAAAGACTATTCAACCCCCCAGGTCATGAGAATTAAGATTTTTATCAGCCAAGGTGGATTTTTTTTCTGATCTTTTAAACAACCAACACTCCCTAACCACAGTGTGGGGGCAATTAAGAGAGGAGAATTGGTTCTTTGATTCAATTTATCAGTGGACATATATGTATTCGAGACTTAAAATGGTCATGAGGTTCCATCGGTGGGCACAATTAATTTAGAACTTATTAATAATTATAATAATAATCAACCCTAACACTCATGAATGCAGTTCATTAAGAACTTTCAAACTTTTTAAACTGACTACTGAACTCAACTAACCTTCCAGTCCAGTTGATCATGCAAGCAGTGGGTCCATCTCACCCAGAAGGCACGTAGCCCTGGTGGCCTGCTTCTCGCGGCATGAATGCACCCCAGTCAGTCAGTGCTGAGTTGACGGCTTGACAGAAATAAATCCTTGTCAGAGGCTGACATCTGTCAGGCTGCAGACAGTCACAAGCAAAGCAAAACATCAAATCTGATTCTCATTAATGACTTTTTATAAGTGTGACACTGAGACTTTGGAGCAATACAAATTCAGATGGCTTTGCAAATAACAGAAAAATAAATTTAAAAAAAAAAAAAAAAAAAGAAAACACACCCAAATTAATGATGGTGACGACGACGTGATGACAATATGAGACTGGGTCGAACATTTCGAGCCAGTTCAAGACTGCAATCAATGTCTGCTTTTCTCAAAATAGATCAATCTTCTGTTGTCAGCTGCATGATACACTTAAGCTGAACAACTCTAAAATATATCCCCAGTGCAGAATTTTTTGATTTGCTTTAGATCGGTTTCAATCAAACTCCCAGCCTAGCTTAAAACATTCAACTTGCCAGCTGGGATTAAACTTAACCCTCTGGTTGTCAAAATGCCTGAATCTGCAGTGAGTTTACTGCAATCAGTCACGATTCAGCCTCATTAGGGCCTAAGAGTGTTGAACATCCAATTTCTCCTTGTAATTTCAAAGACTATTCAACCCCCCAGGTCATGAGAATTAAGATTTTTATCAGCCAAGGTGGATTTTTTTTCTGATCTTTTAAACAACCAACACTCCCTAACCACAGTGTGGGGGCAATTAAGAGAGGAGAATTGGTTCTTTGATTCAATTTATCAGTGGACATATATGTATTCGAGACTTAAAATGGTCATGAGGTTCCATCGGTGGGCACAATTAATTTAGAACTTATTAATAATTATAATAATAATCAACCCTAACACTCATGAATGCAGTTCATTAAGAACTTTCAAACTTTTTAAACTGACTACTGAACTCAACTAACCTTCCAGTCCAGTTGATCATGCAAGCAGTGGGTCCATCTCACCCAGAAGGCACGTAGCCCTGGTGGCCTGCTTCTCGCGGCATGAATGCACCCCAGTCAGTCAGTGCTGAGTTGACGGCTTGACAGAAATAAATCCTTGTCAGAGGCTGACATCTGTCAGGCTGCAGACAGTCACAAGCAAAGCAAAACATCAAATCTGATTCTCATTAATGACTTTTTATAAGTGTGACACTGAGACTTTGGAGCAATACAAATTCAGATGGCTTTGCAAATAACAGAAAAATAAATTTAAAAAAAAAAAAAAAAAAAGAAAACACACCCAAATTAATGATGGTGACGACGACGTGATGACAATATGAGACTGGGTCGAACATTTCGAGCCAGTTCAAGACTGCAATCAATGTCTGCTTTTCTCAAAATAGATCAATCTTCTGTTGTCAGCTGCATGATACACTTAAGCTGAACAACTCTAAAATATATCCCCAGTGCAGAATTTTTTGATTTGCTTTAGATCGGTTTCAATCAAACTCCCAGCCTAGCTTAAAACATTCAACTTGCCAGCTGGGATTAAACTTAACCCTCTGGTTGTCAAAATGCCTGAATCTGCAGTGAGTTTACTGCAATCAGTCACGATTCAGCCTCATTAGGGCCTGAGAGTGTTGAACATCCAATTTCTCCTTGTAATTTCAAAGACTATTCAACCCCCCAGGTCATGAGAATTAAGATTTTTATCAGCCAAGGTGGATTTTTTTTCTGATCTTTTAAACAACCAACACTCCCTAACCACAGTGTGGGGGCAATTAAGAGAGGAGAATTGGTTCTTTGATTCAATTTATCAGTGGACATATATGTATTCGAGACTTAAAATGGTCATGAGGTTCCATCGGTGGGCACAATTAATTTAGAACTTATTAATAATTATAATAATAATCAACCCTAACACTCATGAATGCAGTTCATTAAGAACTTTCAAACTTTTTAAACTGACTACTGAACTCAACTAACCTTCCAGTCCAGTTGATCATGCAAGCAGTGGGTCCATCTCACCCAGAAGGCACGTAGCCCTGGTGGCCTGCTTCTCGCGGCATGAATGCACCCCAGTCAGTCAGTGCTGAGTTGACGGCTTGACAGAAATAAATCCTTGTCAGAGGCTGACATCTGTCAGGCTGCAGACAGTCACAAGCAAAGCAAAACATCAAATCTGATTCTCATTAATGACTTTTTATAAGTGTGACACTGAGACTTTGGAGCAATACAAATTCAGATGGCTTTGCAAATAACAGAAAAATAAATTTAAAAAAAAAAAAAAAAAAAAGAAAACACACCCAAATTAATGATGGTGACGACGACGTGATGACAATATGAGACTGGGTCGAACATTTCGAGCCAGTTCAAGACTGCAATCAATGTCTGCTTTTCTCAAAATAGATCAATCTTCTGTTGTCAGCTGCATGATACACTTAAGCTGAACAACTCTAAAATATATCCCCAGTGCAGAATTTTTTGATTTGCTTTAGATCGGTTTCAATCAAACTCCCAGCCTAGCTTAAAACATTCAACTTGCCAGCTGGGATTAAACTTAACCCTCTGGTTGTCAAAATGCCTGAATCTGCAGTGAGTTTACTGCAATCAGTCACGATTCAGCCTCATTAGGGCCTAAGAGTGTTGAACATCCAATTTCTCCTTGTAATTTCAAAGACTATTCAACCCCCCAGGTCATGAGAATTAAGATTTTTATCAGCCAAGGTGGATTTTTTTTCTGATCTTTTAAACAACCAACACTCCCTAACCACAGTGTGGGGGCAATTAAGAGAGGAGAATTGGTTCTTTGATTCAATTTATCAGTGGACATATATGTATTCGAGACTTAAAATGGTCATGAGGTTCCATCGGTGGGCACAATTAATTTAGAACTTATTAATAATTATAATAATAATCAACCCTAACACTCATGAATGCAGTTCATTAAGAACTTTCAAACTTTTTAAACTGACTACTGAACTCAACTAACCTTCCAGTCCAGTTGATCATGCAAGCAGTGGGTCCATCTCACCCAGAAGGCACGTAGCCCTGGTGGCCTGCTTCTCGCGGCATGAATGCACCCCAGTCAGTCAGTGCTGAGTTGACGGCTTGACAGAAATAAATCCTTGTCAGAGGCTGACATCTGTCAGGCTGCAGACAGTCACAAGCAAAGCAAAACATCAAATCTGATTCTCATTAATGACTTTTTATAAGTGTGACACTGAGACTTTGGAGCAATACAAATTCAGATGGCTTTGCAAATAACAGAAAAATAAATTTAAAAAAAAAAAAAAAAAAAAGAAAACACACCCAAATTAATGATGGTGACGACGACGTGATGACAATATGAGACTGGGTCGAACATTTCGAGCCAGTTCAAGACTGCAATCAATGTCTGCTTTTCTCAAAATAGATCAATCTTCTGTTGTCAGCTGCATGATACACTTAAGCTGAACAACTCTAAAATATATCCCCAGTGCAGAATTTTTTGATTTGCTTTAGATCGGTTTCAATCAAACTCCCAGCCTAGCTTAAAACATTCAACTTGCCAGCTGGGATTAAACTTAACCCTCTGGTTGTCAAAATGCCTGAATCTGCAGTGAGTTTACTGCAATCAGTCACGATTCAGCCTCATTAGGGCCTAAGAGTGTTGAACATCCAATTTCTCCTTGTAATTTCAAAGACTATTCAACCCCCCAGGTCATGAGAATTAAGATTTTTATCAGCCAAGGTGGATTTTTTTTCTGATCTTTTAAACAACCAACACTCCCTAACCACAGTGTGGGGGCAATTAAGAGAGGAGAATTGGTTCTTTGATTCAATTTATCAGTGGACATATATGTATTCGAGACTTAAAATGGTCATGAGGTTCCATCGGTGGGCACAATTAATTTAGAACTTATTAATAATTATAATAATAATCAACCCTAACACTCATGAATGCAGTTCATTAAGAACTTTCAAACTTTTTAAACTGACTACTGAACTCAACTAACCTTCCAGTCAGTTGATCATGCAAGCAGTGGGTCCATCTCACCCAGAAGGCACGTAGCCCTGGTGGCCTGCTTCTCGCGGCATGAATGCACCCCAGTCAGTCAGTGCTGAGTTGACGGCTTGACAGAAATAAATCCTTGTCAGAGGCTGACATCTGTCAGGCTGCAGACAGTCACAAGCAAAGCAAAACATCAAATCTGATTCTCATTAATGACTTTTTAT
>NW_028146406.1:0-13134 GCF_977016875.1 Pavona decussata
GTCAACTCAGCACTGACTGACTGGGGTGCATTCATGCCGCGAGAAGCAGGCCACCAGGGCTACGTGCCTTCTGGGTGAGATGGACCCACTGCTTGCATGATCAACTGGACTGGAAGGTTAGTTGAGTTCAGTAGTCAGTTTAAAAAGTTTGAAAGTTCTTAATGAACTGCATTCATGAGTGTTAGGGTTGATTATTATTATAATTATTAATAAGTTCTAAATTAATTGTGCCCACCGATGGAACCTCATGACCATTTTAAGTCTCGAATACATATATGTCCACTGATAAATTGAATCAAAGAACCAATTCTCCTCTCTTAATTGCCCCCACACTGTGGTTAGGGAGTGTTGGTTGTTTAAAAGATCAGAAAAAAAATCCACCTTGGCTGATAAAAATCTTAATTCTCATGACCTGGGGGGTTGAATAGTCTTTGAAATTACAAGGAGAAATTGGATGTTCAACACTCTTAGGCCCTAATGAGGCTGAATCGTGACTGATTGCAGTAAACTCACTGCAGATTCAGGCATTTTGACAACCAGAGGGTTAAGTTTAATCCCAGCTGGCAAGTTGAATGTTTTAAGCTAGGCTGGGAGTTTGATTGAAACCGATCTAAAGCAAATCAAAAAATTCTGCACTGGGGATATATTTTAGAGTTGTTCAGCTTAAGTGTATCATGCAGCTGACAACAGAAGATTGATCTATTTTGAGAAAAGCAGACATTGATTGCAGTCTTGAACTGGCTCGAAATGTTCGACCCAGTCTCATATTGTCATCACGTCGTCGTCACCATCATTAATTTGGGTGTGTTTTCTTTTTTTTTTTTTTTTTTTTAAATTTATTTTTCTGTTATTTGCAAAGCCATCTGAATTTGTATTGCTCCAAAGTCTCAGTGTCACACTTATAAAAAGTCATTAATGAGAATCAGATTTGATGTTTTGCTTTGCTTGTGACTGTCTGCAGCCTGACAGATGTCAGCCTCTGACAAGGATTTATTTCTGTCAAGCCGTCAACTCAGCACTGACTGACTGGGGTGCATTCATGCCGCGAGAAGCAGGCCACCAGGGCTACGTGCCTTCTGGGTGAGATGGACCCACTGCTTGCATGATCAACTGGACTGGAAGGTTAGTTGAGTTCAGTAGTCAGTTTAAAAAGTTTGAAAGTTCTTAATGAACTGCATTCATGAGTGTTAGGGTTGATTATTATTATAATTATTAATAAGTTCTAAATTAATTGTGCCCACGATGGAACCTCATGACCATTTTAAGTCTCGAATACATATATGTCCACTGATAAATTGAATCAAAGAACCAATTCTCCTCTCTTAATTGCCCCCACACTGTGGTTAGGGAGTGTTGGTTGTTTAAAAGATCAGAAAAAAAATCCACCTTGGCTGATAAAAATCTTAATTCTCATGACCTGGGGGGTTGAATAGTCTTTGAAATTACAAGGAGAAATTGGATGTTCAACACTCTTAGGCCCTAATGAGGCTGAATCGTGACTGATTGCAGTAAACTCACTGCAGATTCAGGCATTTTGACAACCAGAGGGTTAAGTTTAATCCCAGCTGGCAAGTTGAATGTGTTTTAAGCTAGGCTGGGAGTTTGATTGAAACCGATCTAAAGCAAATCAAAAAATTCTGCACTGGGGATATATTTTAGAGTTGTTCAGCTTAAGTGTATCATGCAGCTGACAACAGAAGATTGATCTATTTTGAGAAAAGCAGACATTGATTGCAGTCTTGAACTGGCTCGAAATGTTCGACCCAGTCTCATATTGTCATCACGTCGTCGTCACCATCATTAATTTGGGTGTGTTTTCTTTTTTTTTTTTTTTTTTTAAATTTATTTTTCTGTTATTTGCAAAGCCATCTGAATTTGTATTGCTCCAAAGTCTCAGTGTCACACTTATAAAAAGTCATTAATGAGAATCAGATTTGATGTTTTGCTTTGCTTGTGACTGTCTGCAGCCTGACAGATGTCAGCCTCTGACAAGGATTTATTTCTGTCAAGCCGTCAACTCAGCACTGACTGACTGGGGTGCATTCATGCCGCGAGAAGCAGGCCACCAGGGCTACGTGCCTTCTGGGTGAGATGGACCCACTGCTTGCATGATCAACTGGACTGGAAGGTTAGTTGAGTTCAGTAGTCAGTTTAAAAAGTTTGAAAGTTCTTAATGAACTGCATTCATGAGTGTTAGGGTTGATTATTATTATAATTATTAATAAGTTCTAAATTAATTGTGCCCACCGATGGAACCTCATGACCATTTTAAGTCTCGAATACATATATGTCCACTGATAAATTGAATCAAAGAACCAATTCTCCTCTCTTAATTGCCCCCACACTGTGGTTAGGGAGTGTTGGTTGTTTAAAAGATCAGAAAAAAAATCCACCTTGGCTGATAAAAATCTTAATTCTCATGACCTGGGGGGTTGAATAGTCTTTGAAATTACAAGGAGAAATTGGATGTTCAACACTCTTAGGCCCTAATGAGGCTGAATCGTGACTGATTGCAGTAAACTCACTGCAGATTCAGGCATTTTGACAACCAGAGGGTTAAGTTTAATCCCAGCTGGCAAGTTGAATGTTTTAAGCTAGGCTGGGAGTTTGATTGAAACCGATCTAAAGCAAATCAAAAAATTCTGCACTGGGGATATATTTTAGAGTTGTTCAGCTTAAGTGTATCATGCAGCTGACAACAGAAGATTGATCTATTTTGAGAAAAGCAGACATTGATTGCAGTCTTGAACTGGCTCGAAATGTTCGACCCAGTCTCATATTGTCATCACGTCGTCGTCACCATCATTAATTTGGGTGTGTTTTCTTTTTTTTTTTTTTTTTTTAAATTTATTTTTCTGTTATTTGCAAAGCCATCTGAATTTGTATTGCTCCAAAGTCTCAGTGTCACACTTATAAAAAGTCATTAATGAGAATCAGATTTGATGTTTTGCTTTGCTTGTGACTGTCTGCAGCCTGACAGATGTCAGCCTCTGACAAGGATTTATTTCTGTCAAGCCGTCAACTCAGCACTGACTGACTGGGGTGCATTCATGCCGCGAGAAGCAGGCCACCAGGGCTACGTGCCTTCTGGGTGAGATGGACCCACTGCTTGCATGATCAACTGGACTGGAAGGTTAGTTGAGTTCAGTAGTCAGTTTAAAAAGTTTGAAAGTTCTTAATGAACTGCATTCATGAGTGTTAGGGTTGATTATTATTATAATTATTAATAAGTTCTAAATTAATTGTGCCCACCGATGGAACCTCATGACCATTTTAAGTCTCGAATACATATATGTCCACTGATAAATTGAATCAAAGAACCAATTCTCCTCTCTTAATTGCCCCCACACTGTGGTTAGGGAGTGTTGGTTGTTTAAAAGATCAGAAAAAAAATCCACCTTGGCTGATAAAAATCTTAATTCTCATGACCTGGGGGGTTGAATAGTCTTTGAAATTACAAGGAGAAATTGGATGTTCAACACTCTTAGGCCCTAATGAGGCTGAATCGTGACTGATTGCAGTAAACTCACTGCAGATTCAGGCATTTTGACAACCAGAGGGTTAAGTTTAATCCCAGCTGGCAAGTTGAATGTTTTAAGCTAGGCTGGGAGTTTGATTGAAACCGATCTAAAGCAAATCAAAAAATTCTGCACTGGGGATATATTTTAGAGTTGTTCAGCTTAAGTGTATCATGCAGCTGACAACAGAAGATTGATCTATTTTGAGAAAAGCAGACATTGATTGCAGTCTTGAACTGGCTCGAAATGTTCGACCCAGTCTCATATTGTCATCACGTCGTCGTCACCATCATTAATTTGGGTGTGTTTTCTTTTTTTTTTTTTTTTTTTAAATTTATTTTTCTGTTATTTGCAAAGCCATCTGAATTTGTATTGCTCCAAAGTCTCAGTGTCACACTTATAAAAAGTCATTAATGAGAATCAGATTTGATGTTTTGCTTTGCTTGTGACTGTCTGCAGCCTGACAGATGTCAGCCTCTGACAAGGATTTATTTCTGTCAAGCCGTCAACTCAGCACTGACTGACTGGGGTGCATTCATGCCGCGAGAAGCAGGCCACCAGGGCTACGTGCCTTCTGGGTGAGATGGACCCACTGCTTGCATGATCAACTGGACTGGAAGGTTAGTTGAGTTCAGTAGTCAGTTTAAAAAGTTTGAAAGTTCTTAATGAACTGCATTCATGAGTGTTAGGGTTGATTATTATTATAATTATTAATAAGTTCTAAATTAATTGTGCCCACCGATGGAACCTCATGACCATTTTAAGTCTCGAATACATATATGTCCACTGATAAATTGAATCAAAGAACCAATTCTCCTCTCTTAATTGCCCCCACACTGTGGTTAGGGAGTGTTGGTTGTTTAAAAGATCAGAAAAAAAATCCACCTTGGCTGATAAAAATCTTAATTCTCATGACCTGGGGGGTTGAATAGTCTTTGAAATTACAAGGAGAAATTGGATGTTCAACACTCTTAGGCCCTAATGAGGCTGAATCGTGACTGATTGCAGTAAACTCACTGCAGATTCAGGCATTTTGACAACCAGAGGGTTAAGTTTAATCCCAGCTGGCAAGTTGAATGTTTTAAGCTAGGCTGGGAGTTTGATTGAAACCGATCTAAAGCAAATCAAAAAATTCTGCACTGGGGATATATTTTAGAGTTGTTCAGCTTAAGTGTATCATGCAGCTGACAACAGAAGATTGATCTATTTTGAGAAAAGCAGACATTGATTGCAGTCTTGAACTGGCTCGAAATGTTCGACCCAGTCTCATATTGTCATCACGTCGTCGTCACCATCATTAATTTGGGTGTGTTTTCTTTTTTTTTTTTTTTTTTTAAATTTATTTTTCTGTTATTTGCAAAGCCATCTGAATTTGTATTGCTCCAAAGTCTCAGTGTCACACTTATAAAAAGTCATTAATGAGAATCAGATTTGATGTTTTGCTTTGCTTGTGACTGTCTGCAGCCTGACAGATGTCAGCCTCTGACAAGGATTTATTTCTGTCAAGCCGTCAACTCAGCACTGACTGACTGGGGTGCATTCATGCCGCGAGAAGCAGGCCACCAGGGCTACGTGCCTTCTGGGTGAGATGGACCCACTGCTTGCATGATCAACTGGACTGGAAGGTTAGTTGAGTTCAGTAGTCAGTTTAAAAAGTTTGAAAGTTCTTAATGAACTGCATTCATGAGTGTTAGGGTTGATTATTATTATAATTATTAATAAGTTCTAAATTAATTGTGCCCACCGATGGAACCTCATGACCATTTTAAGTCTCGAATACATATATGTCCACTGATAAATTGAATCAAAGAACCAATTCTCCTCTCTTAATTGCCCCCACACTGTGGTTAGGGAGTGTTGGTTGTTTAAAAGATCAGAAAAAAAATCCACCTTGGCTGATAAAAATCTTAATTCTCATGACCTGGGGGGTTGAATAGTCTTTGAAATTACAAGGAGAAATTGGATGTTCAACACTCTTAGGCCCTAATGAGGCTGAATCGTGACTGATTGCAGTAAACTCACTGCAGATTCAGGCATTTTGACAACCAGAGGGTTAAGTTTAATCCCAGCTGGCAAGTTGAATGTTTTAAGCTAGGCTGGGAGTTTGATTGAAACCGATCTAAAGCAAATCAAAAAATTCTGCACTGGGGATATATTTTAGAGTTGTTCAGCTTAAGTGTATCATGCAGCTGACAACAGAAGATTGATCTATTTTGAGAAAAGCAGACATTGATTGCAGTCTTGAACTGGCTCGAAATGTTCGACCCAGTCTCATATTGTCATCACGTCGTCGTCACCATCATTAATTTGGGTGTGTTTTCTTTTTTTTTTTTTTTTTTTTAAATTTATTTTTCTGTTATTTGCAAAGCCATCTGAATTTGTATTGCTCCCAAAGTCTCAGTGTCACACTTATAAAAAGTCATTAATGAGAATCAGATTTGATGTTTTGCTTTGCTTGTGACTGTCTGCAGCCTGACAGATGTCAGCCTCTGACAAGGATTTATTTCTGTCAAGCCGTCAACTCAGCACTGACTGACTGGGGTGCATTCATGCCGCGAGAAGCAGGCCACCAGGGCTACGTGCCTTCTGGGTGAGATGGACCCACTGCTTGCATGATCAACTGGACTGGAAGGTTAGTTGAGTTCAGTAGTCAGTTTAAATAGTTTGAAAGTTCTTAATGAACTGCATTCATGAGTGTTAGGGTTGATTATTATTATAATTATTAATAAGTTCTAAATTAATTGTTCCCACCAATGGAACCTCATGGCCATTTGAAGTCTCGAATACATATATGTCCACTGATAAATTGAATCAAAGAACCAATTCTCCTCTCTTAATTGCCCCCACACTGTGGTTAGGGAGTGTTGGTTGTTTAAAAGATCAGAAAAAAAATCCACCTTGGCTGATAAAAATCTTAATTCTCATGACCTGGGGGGTTGAATAGTCTTTGAAATTACAAGGAGAAATTGGATGTTCAACACTCTTAGGCCCTAATGAGGCTGAATCGTGACTGATTGCAGTAAACTCACTGCAGATTCAGGCATTTTGACAACCAGAGGGTTAAATTTAATCCCAGCTGGCAAGTTGAATGTTTTAAGCTAGGCTGGGAGTTTGATTGAAACCGATCTAAAGCAAATCAAAAAATTCTGCACTGGGGATATATTTTAGAGTTGTTCAGCTTAAGTGTATCATGCAGCTGACAACAGAAGATTGATCTATTTTGAGAAAAGCAGACATTGATTGCAGTCTTGAACTGGGTCGAAATGTTCGACCCAGTCTCATATTGCCATCACGTCGTCGTCACCATCATTAATTTGGGTGTGTTTTCTTTTCTTTTTTTTTTTAAAATTTATTTTTCTGTTATTTGCAAAGCCATCTTCAATTTGTATTGCTCCAAAGTCTCAGTGTCACACTTATAAAAAGTCATTAATGAGAATCAGATTTGATGTTTTGCTTTGCTTGTGACTGTCTGCAGCCTGACAGATGTCAGCCTCTGACAAGGATTTATTTCTGTCAAGCCGTCAACTCAGCACTGACTGACTGGGGTGCATTCATGCCGCGAGAAGCAGGCCACCAGGGCTACGTGCCTTCTGGGTGAGATGGACCCACTGCTTGCATGATCAACTGGACTGGAAGGTTAGTTGAGTTCAGTAGTCAGTTTAAATAGTTTGAAAGTTCTTAATGAACTGCATTCATGAGTGTTAGGGTTGATTATTATTATAATTATTAATAAGTTCTAAATTAATTGTTCCCACCAATGGAACCTCATGGCCATTTGAAGTCTCGAATACATATATGTCCACTGATAAATTGAATCAAAGAACCAATTCTCCTCTCTTAATTGCCCCCACACTGTGGTTAGGGAGTGTTGGTTGTTTAAAAGATCAGAAAAAAAATCCACCTTGGCTGATAAAAATCTTAATTCTCATGACCTGGGGGGTTGAATAGTCTTTGAAATTACAAGGAGAAATTGGATGTTCAACACTCTTAGGCCCTAATGAGGCTGAATCGTGACTGATTGCAGTAAACTCACTGCAGATTCAGGCATTTTGACAACCAGAGGGTTAAATTTAATCCCAGCTGGCAAGTTGAATGTTTTAAGCTAGGCTGGGAGTTTGATTGAAACCGATCTAAAGCAAATCAAAAAATTCTGCACTGGGGATATATTTTAGAGTTGTTCAGCTTAAGTGTATCATGCAGCTGACAACAGAAGATTGATCTATTTTGAGAAAAGCAGACATTGATTGCAGTCTTGAACTGAGGTCGAAATGTTCGACCCAGTCTCATATTGCCATCACGTCGTCGTCACCATCATTAATTTGGGTGTGTTTTCTTTTCTTTTTTTTTTTAAAATTTATTTTTCTGTTATTTGCAAAGCCATCTTCAATTTGTATTGCTCCAAAGTCTCAGTGTCACACTTATAAAAAGTCATTAATGAGAATCAGATTTGATGTTTTGCTTTGCTTGTGACTGTCTGCAGCCTGACAGATGTCAGCCTCTGACAAGGATTTATTTCTGTCAAGCCGTCAACTCAGCACTGACTGACTGGGGTGCATTCATGCCGCGAGAAGCAGGCCACCAGGGCTACGTGCCTTCTGGGTGAGATGGACCCACTGCTTGCATGATCAACTGGACTGGAAGGTTAGTTGAGTTCAGTAGTCAGTTTAAATAGTTTGAAAGTTCTTAATGAACTGCATTCATGAGTGTTAGGGTTGATTATTATTATAATTATTAATAAGTTCTAAATTAATTGTTCCCACCAATGGAACCTCATGGCCATTTGAAGTCTCGAATACATATATGTCCACTGATAAATTGAATCAAAGAACCAATTCTCCTCTCTTAATTGCCCCCACACTGTGGTTAGGGAGTGTTGGTTGTTTAAAAGATCAGAAAAAAAATCCACCTTGGCTGATAAAAATCTTAATTCTCATGACCTGGGGGGTTGAATAGTCTTTGAAATTACAAGGAGAAATTGGATGTTCAACACTCTTAGGCCCTAATGAGGCTGAATCGTGACTGATTGCAGTAAACTCACTGCAGATTCAGGCATTTTGACAACCAGAGGGTTAAATTTAATCCCAGCTGGCAAGTTGAATGTTTTAAGCTAGGCTGGGAGTTTGATTGAAACCGATCTAAAGCAAATCAAAAAATTCTGCACTGGGGATATATTTTAGAGTTGTTCAGCTTAAGTGTATCATGCAGCTGACAACAGAAGATTGATCTATTTTGAGAAAAGCAGACATTGATTGCAGTCTTGAACTGGGTCGAAATGTTCGACCCAGTCTCATATTGCCATCACGTCGTCGTCACCATCATTAATTTGGGTGTGTTTTCTTTTCTTTTTTTTTTTAAAATTTATTTTTCTGTTATTTGCAAAGCCATCTTCAATTTGTATTGCTCCAAAGTCTCAGTGTCACACTTATAAAAAGTCATTAATGAGAATCAGATTTGATGTTTTGCTTTGCTTGTGACTGTCTGCAGCCTGACAGATGTCAGCCTCTGACAAGGATTTATTTCTGTCAAGCCGTCAACTCAGCACTGACTGACTGGGGTGCATTCATGCCGCGAGAAGCAGGCCACCAGGGCTACGTGCCTTCTGGGTGAGATGGACCCACTGCTTGCATGATCAACTGGACTGGAAGGTTAGTTGAGTTCAGTAGTCAGTTTAAATAGTTTGAAAGTTCTTAATGAACTGCATTCATGAGTGTTAGGGTTGATTATTATTATAATTATTAATAAGTTCTAAATTAATTGTTCCCACCAATGGAACCTCATGGCCATTTGAAGTCTCGAATACATATATGTCCACTGATAAATTGAATCAAAGAACCAATTCTCCTCTCTTAATTGCCCCCACACTGTGGTTAGGGAGTGTTGGTTGTTTAAAAGATCAGAAAAAAAATCCACCTTGGCTGATAAAAATCTTAATTCTCATGACCTGGGGGGTTGAATAGTCTTTGAAATTACAAGGAGAAATTGGATGTTCAACACTCTTAGGCCCTAATGAGGCTGAATCGTGACTGATTGCAGTAAACTCACTGCAGATTCAGGCATTTTGACAACCAGAGGGTTAAATTTAATCCCAGCTGGCAAGTTGAATGTTTTAAGCTAGGCTGGGAGTTTGATTGAAACCGATCTAAAGCAAATCAAAAAATTCTGCACTGGGGATATATTTTAGAGTTGTTCAGCTTAAGTGTATCATGCAGCTGACAACAGAAGATTGATCTATTTTGAGAAAAGCAGACATTGATTGCAGTCTTGAACTGGGTCGAAATGTTCGACCCAGTCTCATATTGCCATCACGTCGTCGTCACCATCATTAATTTGGGTGTGTTTTCTTTTCTTTTTTTTTTTAAAATTTATTTTTCTGTTATTTGCAAAGCCATCTTCAATTTGTATTGCTCCAAAGTCTCAGTGTCACACTTATAAAAAGTCATTAATGAGAATCAGATTTGATGTTTTGCTTTGCTTGTGACTGTCTGCAGCCTGACAGATGTCAGCCTCTGACAAGGATTTATTTCTGTCAAGCCGTCAACTCAGCACTGACTGACTGGGGTGCATTCATGCCGCGAGAAGCAGGCCACCAGGGCTACGTGCCTTCTGGGTGAGATGGACCCACTGCTTGCATGATCAACTGGACTGGAAGGTTAGTTGAGTTCAGTAGTCAGTTTAAATAGTTTGAAAGTTCTTAATGAACTGCATTCATGAGTGTTAGGGTTGATTATTATTATAATTATTAATAAGTTCTAAATTAATTGTTCCCACCAATGGAACCTCATGGCCATTTGAAGTCTCGAATACATATATGTCCACTGATAAATTGAATCAAAGAACCAATTCTCCTCTCTTAATTGCCCCCACACTGTGGTTAGGGAGTGTTGGTTGTTTAAAAGATCAGAAAAAAAATCCACCTTGGCTGATAAAAATCTTAATTCTCATGACCTGGGGGGTTGAATAGTCTTTGAAATTACAAGGAGAAATTGGATGTTCAACACTCTTAGGCCCTAATGAGGCTGAATCGTGACTGATTGCAGTAAACTCACTGCAGATTCAGGCATTTTGACAACCAGAGGGTTAAATTTAATCCCAGCTGGCAAGTTGAATGTTTTAAGCTAGGCTGGGAGTTTGATTGAAACCGATCTAAAGCAAATCAAAAAATTCTGCACTGGGGATATATTTTAGAGTTGTTCAGCTTAAGTGTATCATGCAGCTGACAACAGAAGATTGATCTATTTTGAGAAAAGCAGACATTGATTGCAGTCTTGAACTGGGTCGAAATGTTCGACCCAGTCTCATATTGCCATCACGTCGTCGTCACCATCATTAATTTGGGTGTGTTTTCTTTTCTTTTTTTTTTTAAAATTTATTTTTCTGTTATTTGCAAAGCCATCTTCAATTTGTATTGCTCCAAAGTCTCAGTGTCACACTTATAAAAAGTCATTAATGAGAATCAGATTTGATGTTTTGCTTTGCTTGTGACTGTCTGCAGCCTGACAGATGTCAGCCTCTGACAAGGATTTATTTCTGTCAAGCCGTCAACTCAGCACTGACTGACTGGGGTGCATTCATGCCGCGAGAAGCAGGCCACCAGGGCTACGTGCCTTCTGGGTGAGATGGACCCACTGCTTGCATGATCAACTGGACTGGAAGGTTAGTTGAGTTCAGTAGTCAGTTTAAATAGTTTGAAAGTTCTTAATGAACTGCATTCATGAGTGTTAGGGTTGATTATTATTATAATTATTAATAAGTTCTAAATTAATTGTTCCCACCAATGGAACCTCATGGCCATTTGAAGTCTCGAATACATATATGTCCACTGATAAATTGAATCAAAGAACCAATTCTCCTCTCTTAATT
Organism: Pavona decussata; assembly: GCF_977016875.1. Taxonomy (NCBI): domain Eukaryota; kingdom Metazoa; phylum Cnidaria; class Anthozoa; order Scleractinia; family Agariciidae; genus Pavona; species Pavona decussata. The sequence continues at coordinate 11,379 of NW_028146406.1, forward strand.
GCCCCCACACTGTGGTTAGGGAGTGTTGGTTGTTTAAAAGATCAGAAAAAAAATCCACCTTGGCTGATAAAAATCTTAATTCTCATGACCTGGGGGGTTGAATAGTCTTTGAAATTACAAGGAGAAATTGGATGTTCAACACTCTTAGGCCCTAATGAGGCTGAATCGTGACTGATTGCAGTAAACTCACTGCAGATTCAGGCATTTTGACAACCAGAGGGTTAAATTTAATCCCAGCTGGCAAGTTGAATGTTTTAAGCTAGGCTGGGAGTTTGATTGAAACCGATCTAAAGCAAATCAAAAAATTCTGCACTGGGGATATATTTTAGAGTTGTTCAGCTTAAGTGTATCATGCAGCTGACAACAGAAGATTGATCTATTTTGAGAAAAGCAGACATTGATTGCAGTCTTGAACTGGGTCGAAATGTTCGACCCAGTCTCATATTGCCATCACGTCGTCGTCACCATCATTAATTTGGGTGTGTTTTCTTTTCTTTTTTTTTTTTAAATTTATTTTTCTGTTATTTGCAAAGCCATCTTCAATTTGTATTGCTCCAAAGTCTCAGTGTCACACTTATAAAAAGTCATTAATGAGAATCAGATTTGATGTTTTGCTTTGCTTGTGACTGTCTGCAGCCTGACAGATGTCAGCCTCTGACAAGGATTTATTTCTGTCAAGCCGTCAACTCAGCACTGACTGACTGGGGTGCATTCATGCCGCGAGAAGCAGGCCACCAGGGCTACGTGCCTTCTGGGTGAGATGGACCCACTGCTTGCATGATCAACTGGACTGGAAGGTTAGTTGAGTTCAGTAGTCAGTTTAAATAGTTTGAAAGTTCTTAATGAACTGCATTCATGAGTGTTAGGGTTGATTATTATTATAATTATTAATAAGTTCTAAATTAATTGTTCCCACCAATGGAACCTCATGGCCATTTGAAGTCTCGAATACATATATGTCCACTGATAAATTGAATCAAAGAACCAATTCTCCTCTCTTAATTGCCCCCACACTGTGGTTAGGGAGTGTTGGTTGTTTAAAAGATCAGAAAAAAAATCCACCTTGGCTGATAAAAATCTTAATTCTCATGACCTGGGGGGTTGAATAGTCTTTGAAATTACAAGGAGAAATTGGATGTTCAACACTCTTAGGCCCTAATGAGGCTGAATCGTGACTGATTGCAGTAAACTCACTGCAGATTCAGGCATTTTGACAACCAGAGGGTTAAATTTAATCCCAGCTGGCAAGTTGAATGTTTTAAGCTAGGCTGGGAGTTTGATTGAAACCGATCTAAAGCAAATCAAAAAATTCTGCACTGGGGATATATTTTAGAGTTGTTCAGCTTAAGTGTATCATGCAGCTGACAACAGAAGATTGATCTATTTTGAGAAAAGCAGACATTGATTGCAGTCTTGAACTGGGTCGAAATGTTCGACCCAGTCTCATATTGCCATCACGTCGTCGTCACCATCATTAATTTGGGTGTGTTTTCTTTTCTTTTTTTTTTTAAAATTTATTTTTCTGTTATTTGCAAAGCCATCTTCAATTTGTATTGCTCCAAAGTCTCAGTGTCACACTTATAAAAAGTCATTAATGAGAATCAGATTTGATGTTTTGCTTTGCTTGTGACTGTCTGCAGCCTGACAGATGTCAGCCTCTGACAAGGATTTATTTCTGTCAAGCCGTCAACTCAGCACTGACTGACTGGGGTGCATTCATGCCGCGAGAAGCAGGCCACCAGGGCTACGTGCCTTC
>NW_028146407.1:0-19322 GCF_977016875.1 Pavona decussata
ACAAATTGAAGATGGCTTTGCAAATAACAGAAAAATAAATTTTAAAAAAAAAAGAAAGAAAACACACCCAAATTAATGATGGTGACGACGACGTGATGGCAATATGAGACTGGGTCGAACATTTCGACCCAGTTCAAGACTGCAATCAATGTCTGCTTTTCTCAAAATAGATCAATCTTCTGTTGTCAGCTGCATGATACACTTAAGCTGAACAACTCTAAAATATATCCCCAGTGCAGAATTTTTTGATTTGCTTTAGATCGGTTTCAATCAAACTCCCAGCCTAGCTTAAAACATTCAACTTGCCAGCTGGGATTAAATTTAACCCTCTGGTTGTCAAAATGCCTGAATCTGCAGTGAGTTTACTGCAATCAGTCACGATTCAGCCTCATTAGGGCCTAAGAGTGTTGAACATCCAATTTCTCCTTGTAATTTCAAAGACTATTCAACCCCCAGGTCATGAGAATTAAGATTTTTATCAGCCAAGGTGGATTTTTTTTCTGATCTTTTAAACAACCAACACTCCCTAACCACAGTGTGGGGGCAATTAAGAGAGGAGAATTGGTTCTTTGATTCAATTTATCAGTGGACATATATGTATTCGAGACTTCAAATGGCCATGAGGTTCCATTGGTGGGAACAATTAATTTAGAACTTATTAATAATTATAATAATAATCAACCCTAACACTCATGAATGCAGTTCATTAAGAACTTTCAAACTATTTAAACTGACTACTGAACTCAACTAACCTTCCAGTCCAGTTGATCATGCAAGCAGTGGGTCCATCTCACCCAGAAGGCACGTAGCCCTGGTGGCCTGCTTCTCGCGGCATGAATGCACCCCAGTCAGTCAGTGCTGAGTTGACGGCTTGACAGAAATAAATCCTTGTCAGAGGCTGACATCTGTCAGGCTGCAGACAGTCACAAGCAAAGCAAAACATCAAATCTGATTCTCATTAATGACTTTTTATAAGTGTGACACTGAGACTTTGGAGCAATACAAATTGAAGATGGCTTTGCAAATAACAGAAAAATAAATTTTAAAAAAAAAAAGAAAAGAAAACACACCCAAATTAATGATGGTGACGACGACGTGATGGCAATATGAGACTGGGTCGAACATTTCGACCCAGTTCAAGACTGCAATCAATGTCTGCTTTTCTCAAAATAGATCAATCTTCTGTTGTCAGCTGCATGATACACTTAAGCTGAACAACTCTAAAATATATCCCCAGTGCAGAATTTTTTGATTTGCTTTAGATCGGTTTCAATCAAACTCCCAGCCTAGCTTAAAACATTCAACTTGCCAGCTGGGATTAAATTTAACCCTCTGGTTGTCAAAATGCCTGAATCTGCAGTGAGTTTACTGCAATCAGTCACGATTCAGCCTCATTAGGGCCTAAGAGTGTTGAACATCCAATTTCTCCTTGTAATTTCAAAGACTATTCAACCCCCCAGGTCATGAGAATTAAGATTTTTATCAGCCAAGGTGGATTTTTTTTCTGATCTTTTAAACAACCAACACTCCCTAACCACAGTGTGGGGGCAATTAAGAGAGGAGAATTGGTTCTTTGATTCAATTTATCAGTGGACATATATGTATTCGAGACTTCAAATGGCCATGAGGTTCCATTGGTGGGAACAATTAATTTAGAACTTATTAATAATTATAATAATAATCAACCCTAACACTCATGAATGCAGTTCATTAAGAACTTTCAAACTATTTAAACTGACTACTGAACTCAACTAACCTTCCAGTCCAGTTGATCATGCAAGCAGTGGGTCCATCTCACCCAGAAGGCACGTAGCCCTGGTGGCCTGCTTCTCGCGGCATGAATGCACCCCAGTCAGTCAGTGCTGAGTTGACGGCTTGACAGAAATAAATCCTTGTCAGAGGCTGACATCTGTCAGGCTGCAGACAGTCACAAGCAAAGCAAAACATCAAATCTGATTCTCATTAATGACTTTTTATAAGTGTGACACTGAGACTTTGGAGCAATACAAATTGAAGATGGCTTTGCAAATAACAGAAAAATAAATTTTAAAAAAAAAAAGAAAAGAAAACACACCCAAATTAATGATGGTGACGACGACGTGATGGCAATATGAGACTGGGTCGAACATTTCGACCCAGTTCAAGACTGCAATCAATGTCTGCTTTTCTCAAAATAGATCAATCTTCTGTTGTCAGCTGCATGATACACTTAAGCTGAACAACTCTAAAATATATCCCCAGTGCAGAATTTTTTGATTTGCTTTAGATCGGTTTCAATCAAACTCCCAGCCTAGCTTAAAACATTCAACTTGCCAGCTGGGATTAAATTTAACCCTCTGGTTGTCAAAATGCCTGAATCTGCAGTGAGTTTACTGCAATCAGTCACGATTCAGCCTCATTAGGGCCTAAGAGTGTTGAACATCCAATTTCTCCTTGTAATTTCAAAGACTATTCAACCCCCCAGGTCATGAGAATTAAGATTTTTATCAGCCAAGGTGGATTTTTTTTCTGATCTTTTAAACAACCAACACTCCCTAACCACAGTGTGGGGGCAATTAAGAGAGGAGAATTGGTTCTTTGATTCAATTTATCAGTGGACATATATGTATTCGAGACTTCAAATGGCCATGAGGTTCCATTGGTGGGAACAATTAATTTAGAACTTATTAATAATTATAATAATAATCAACCCTAACACTCATGAATGCAGTTCATTAAGAACTTTCAAACTATTTAAACTGACTACTGAACTCAACTAACCTTCCAGTCCAGTTGATCATGCAAGCAGTGGGTCCATCTCACCCAGAAGGCACGTAGCCCTGGTGGCCTGCTTCTCGCGGCATGAATGCACCCCAGTCAGTCAGTGCTGAGTTGACGGCTTGACAGAAATAAATCCTTGTCAGAGGCTGACATCTGTCAGGCTGCAGACAGTCACAAGCAAAGCAAAACATCAAATCTGATTCTCATTAATGACTTTTTATAAGTGTGACACTGAGACTTTGGAGCAATACAAATTGAAGATGGCTTTGCAAATAACAGAAAAATAAATTTAAAAAAAAAAAGAAAAGAAAACACACCCAAATTAATGATGGTGACGACGACGTGATGGCAATATGAGACTGGGTCGAACATTTCGACCCAGTTCAAGACTGCAATCAATGTCTGCTTTTCTCAAAATAGATCAATCTTCTGTTGTCAGCTGCATGATACACTTAAGCTGAACAACTCTAAAATATATCCCCAGTGCAGAATTTTTTGATTTGCTTTAGATCGGTTTCAATCAAACTCCCAGCCTAGCTTAAAACATTCAACTTGCCAGCTGGGATTAAATTTAACCCTCTGGTTGTCAAAATGCCTGAATCTGCAGTGAGTTTACTGCAATCAGTCACGATTCAGCCTCATTAGGGCCTAAAGAGTGTTGAACATCCAATTTCTCCTTGTAATTTCAAAGACTATTCAACCCCCCAGGTCATGAGAATTAAGATTTTTATCAGCCAAGGTGGATTTTTTTTCTGATCTTTTAAACAACCAACACTCCCTAACCACAGTGTGGGGGCAATTAAGAGAGGAGAATTGGTTCTTTGATTCAATTTATCAGTGGACATATATGTATTCGAGACTTCAAATGGCCATGAGGTTCCATTGGTGGGAACAATTAATTTAGAACTTATTAATAATTATAATAATAATCAACCCTAACACTCATGAATGCAGTTCATTAAGAACTTTCAAACTATTTAAACTGACTACTGAACTCAACTAACCTTCCAGTCCAGTTGATCATGCAAGCAGTGGGTCCATCTCACCCAGAAGGCACGTAGCCCTGGTGGCCTGCTTCTCGCGGCATGAATGCACCCCAGTCAGTCAGTGCTGAGTTGACGGCTTGACAGAAATAAATCCTTGTCAGAGGCTGACATCTGTCAGGCTGCAGACAGTCACAAGCAAAGCAAAACATCAAATCTGATTCTCATTAATGACTTTTTATAAGTGTGACACTGAGACTTTGGAGCAATACAAATTGAAGATGGCTTTGCAAATAACAGAAAAATAAATTTAAAAAAAAAAAGAAAAGAAAACACACCCAAATTAATGATGGTGACGACGACGTGATGGCAATATGAGACTGGGTCGAACATTTCGACCCAGTTCAAGACTGCAATCAATGTCTGCTTTTCTCAAAATAGATCAATCTTCTGTTGTCAGCTGCATGATACACTTAAGCTGAACAACTCTAAAATATATCCCCAGTGCAGAATTTTTTGATTTGCTTTAGATCGGTTTCAATCAAACTCCCAGCCTAGCTTAAAACATTCAACTTGCCAGCTGGGATTAAATTTAACCCTCTGGTTGTCAAAATGCCTGAATCTGCAGTGAGTTTACTGCAATCAGTCACGATTCAGCCTCATTAGGGCCTAAGAGTGTTGAACATCCAATTTCTCCTTGTAATTTCAAAGACTATTCAACCCCCCAGGTCATGAGAATTAAGATTTTTATCAGCCAAGGTGGATTTTTTTTCTGATCTTTTAAACAACCAACACTCCCTAACCACAGTGTGGGGGCAATTAAGAGAGGAGAATTGGTTCTTTGATTCAATTTATCAGTGGACATATATGTATTCGAGACTTCAAATGGCCATGAGGTTCCATTGGTGGGAACAATTAATTTAGAACTTATTAATAATTATAATAATAATCAACCCTAACACTCATGAATGCAGTTCATTAAGAACTTTCAAACTATTTAAACTGACTACTGAACTCAACTAACCTTCCAGTCCAGTTGATCATGCAAGCAGTGGGTCCATCTCACCCAGAAGGCACGTAGCCCTGGTGGCCTGCTTCTCGCGGCATGAATGCACCCCAGTCAGTCAGTGCTGAGTTGACGGCTTGACAGAAATAAATCCTTGTCAGAGGCTGACATCTGTCAGGCTGCAGACAGTCACAAGCAAAGCAAAACATCAAATCTGATTCTCATTAATGACTTTTTATAAGTGTGACACTGAGACTTTGGAGCAATACAAATTGAAGATGGCTTTGCAAATAACAGAAAAATAAATTTTAAAAAAAAAAAGAAAAGAAAACACACCCAAATTAATGATGGTGACGACGACGTGATGGCAATATGAGACTGGGTCGAACATTTCGACCCAGTTCAAGACTGCAATCAATGTCTGCTTTTCTCAAAATAGATCAATCTTCTGTTGTCAGCTGCATGATACACTTAAGCTGAACAACTCTAAAATATATCCCCAGTGCAGAATTTTTTGATTTGCTTTAGATCGGTTTCAATCAAACTCCCAGCCTAGCTTAAAACATTCAACTTGCCAGCTGGGATTAAATTTAACCCTCTGGTTGTCAAAATGCCTGAATCTGCAGTGAGTTTACTGCAATCAGTCACGATTCAGCCTCATTAGGGCCTAAGAGTGTTGAACATCCAATTTCTCCTTGTAATTTCAAAGACTATTCAACCCCCCAGGTCATGAGAATTAAGATTTTTATCAGCCAAGGTGGATTTTTTTTCTGATCTTTTAAACAACCAACACTCCCTAACCACAGTGTGGGGGCAATTAAGAGAGGAGAATTGGTTCTTTGATTCAATTTATCAGTGGACATATATGTATTCGAGACTTCAAATGGCCATGAGGTTCCATTGGTGGGAACAATTAATTTAGAACTTATTAATAATTATAATAATAATCAACCCTAACACTCAGGAATGCAGTTCATTAAGAACTTTCAAACTATTTAAACTGACTACTGAACTCAACTAACCTTCCAGTCCAGTTGATCATGCAAGCAGTGGGTCCATCTCACCCAGAAGGCACGTAGCCCTGGTGGCCTGCTTCTCGCGGCATGAATGCACCCCAGTCAGTCAGTGCTGAGTTGACGGCTTGACAGAAATAAATCCTTGTCAGAGGCTGACATCTGTCAGGCTGCAGACAGTCACAAGCAAAGCAAAACATCAAATCTGATTCTCATTAATGACTTTTTATAAGTGTGACACTGAGACTTTGGAGCAATACAAATTGAAGATGGCTTTGCAAATAACAGAAAAATAAATTTTAAAAAAAAAAAGAAAAGAAAACACACCCAAATTAATGATGGTGACGACGACGTGATGGCAATATGAGACTGGGTCGAACATTTCGACCCAGTTCAAGACTGCAATCAATGTCTGCTTTTCTCAAAATAGATCAATCTTCTGTTGTCAGCTGCATGATACACTTAAGCTGAACAACTCTAAAATATATCCCCAGTGCAGAATTTTTTGATTTGCTTTAGATCGGTTTCAATCAAACTCCCAGCCTAGCTTAAAACATTCAACTTGCCAGCTGGGATTAAATTTAACCCTCTGGTTGTCAAAATGCCTGAATCTGCAGTGAGTTTACTGCAATCAGTCACGATTCAGCCTCATTAGGGCCTAAGAGTGTTGAACATCCAATTTCTCCTTGTAATTTCAAAGACTATTCAACCCCCCAGGTCATGAGAATTAAGATTTTTATCAGCCAAGGTGTGGATTTTTTTTCTGATCTTTTAAACAACCAACACTCCCTAACCACAGTGTGGGGGCAATTAAGAGAGGAGAATTGGTTCTTTGATTCAATTTATCAGTGGACATATATGTATTCGAGACTTCAAATGGCCATGAGGTTCCATTGGTGGGAACAATTAATTTAGAACTTATTAATAATTATAATAATAATCAACCCTAACACTCATGAATGCAGTTCATTAAGAACTTTCAAACTATTTAAACTGACTACTGAACTCAACTAACCTTCCAGTCCAGTTGATCATGCAAGCAGTGGGTCCATCTCACCCAGAAGGCACGTAGCCCTGGTGGCCTGCTTCTCGCGGCATGAATGCACCCCAGTCAGTCAGTGCTGAGTTGACGGCTTGACAGAAATAAATCCTTGTCAGAGGCTGACATCTGTCAGGCTGCAGACAGTCACAAGCAAAGCAAAACATCAAATCTGATTCTCATTAATGACTTTTTATAAGTGTGACACTGAGACTTTGGAGCAATACAAATTGAAGATGGCTTTGCAAATAACAGAAAAATAAATTTTAAAAAAAAAAAGAAAAGAAAACACACCCAAATTAATGATGGTGACGACGACGTGATGGCAATATGAGACTGGGTCGAACATTTCGACCCAGTTCAAGACTGCAATCAATGTCTGCTTTTCTCAAAATAGATCAATCTTCTGTTGTCAGCTGCATGATACACTTAAGCTGAACAACTCTAAAATATATCCCCAGTGCAGAATTTTTTGATTTGCTTTAGATCGGTTTCAATCAAACTCCCAGCCTAGCTTAAAACATTCAACTTGCCAGCTGGGATTAAATTTAACCCTCTGGTTGTCAAAATGCCTGAATCTGCAGTGAGTTTACTGCAATCAGTCACGATTCAGCCTCATTAGGGCCTAAGAGTGTTGAACATCCAATTTCTTGTAATTTCAAAGACTATTCAACCCCCCAGGTCATGAGAATTAAGATTTTTATCAGCCAAGGTGGATTTTTTTTCTGATCTTTTAAACAACCAACACTCCCTAACCACAGTGTGGGGGCAATTAAGAGAGGAGAATTGGTTCTTTGATTCAATTTATCAGTGGACATATATGTATTCGAGACTTAAAATGGTCATGAGGTTCCATCGGTGGGCACAATTAATTTAGAACTTATTAATAATTATAATAATAATCAACCCTAACACTCATGAATGCAGTTCATTAAGAACTTTCAAACTTTTTAAACTGACTACTGAACTCAACTAACCTTCCAGTCCAGTTGATCATGCAAGCAGTGGGTCCATCTCACCCAGAAGGCACGTAGCCCTGGTGGCCTGCTTCTCGCGGCATGAATGCACCCCAGTCAGTCAGTGCTGAGTTGACGGCTTGACAGAAATAAATCCTTGTCAGAGGCTGACATCTGTCAGGCTGCAGACAGTCACAAGCAAAGCAAAACATCAAATCTGATTCTCATTAATGACTTTTTATAAGTGTGACACTGAGACTTTGGAGCAATACAAATTCAGATGGCTTTGCAAATAACAGAAAAATAAATTTAAAAAAAAAAAAAAAAAAAAGAAAACACACCCAAATTAATGATGGTGACGACGACGTGATGACAATATGAGACTGGGTCGAACATTTCGAGCCAGTTCAAGACTGCAATCAATGTCTGCTTTTCTCAAAATAGATCAATCTTCTGTTGTCAGCTGCATGATACACTTAAGCTGAACAACTCTAAAATATATCCCCAGTGCAGAATTTTTTGATTTGCTTTAGATCGGTTTCAATCAAACTCCCAGCCTAGCTTAAAACATTCAACTTGCCAGCTGGGATTAAACTTAACCCTCTGGTTGTCAAAATGCCTGAATCTGCAGTGAGTTTACTGCAATCAGTCACGATTCAGCCTCATTAGGGCCTAAGAGTGTTGAACATCCAATTTCTCCTTGTAATTTCAAAGACTATTCAACCCCCCAGGTCATGAGAATTAAGATTTTTATCAGCCAAGGTGGATTTTTTTTCTGATCTTTTAAACAACCAACACTCCCTAACCACAGTGTGGGGGCAATTAAGAGAGGAGAATTGGTTCTTTGATTCAATTTATCAGTGGACATATATGTATTCGAGACTTAAAATGGTCATGAGGTTCCATCGGTGGGCACAATTAATTTAGAACTTATTAATAATTATAATAATAATCAACCCTAACACTCATGAATGCAGTTCATTAAGAACTTTCAAACTTTTTAAACTGACTACTGAACTCAACTAACCTTCCAGTCCAGTTGATCATGCAAGCAGTGGGTCCATCTCACCCAGAAGGCACGTAGCCCTGGTGGCCTGCTTCTCGCGGCATGAATGCACCCCAGTCAGTCAGTGCTGAGTTGACGGCTTGACAGAAATAAATCCTTGTCAGAGGCTGACATCTGTCAGGCTGCAGACAGTCACAAGCAAAGCAAAACATCAAATCTGATTCTCATTAATGACTTTTTATAAGTGTGACACTGAGACTTTGGAGCAATACAAATTCAGATGGCTTTGCAAATAACAGAAAAATAAATTTAAAAAAAAAAAAAAAAAAAAGAAAACACACCCAAATTAATGATGGTGACGACGACGTGATGACAATATGAGACTGGGTCGAACATTTCGAGCCAGTTCAAGACTGCAATCAATGTCTGCTTTTCTCAAAATAGATCAATCTTCTGTTGTCAGCTGCATGATACACTTAAGCTGAACAACTCTAAAATATATCCCCAGTGCAGAATTTTTTGATTTGCTTTAGATCGGTTTCAATCAAACTCCCAGCCTAGCTTAAAACATTCAACTTGCCAGCTGGGATTAAACTTAACCCTCTGGTTGTCAAAATGCCTGAATCTGCAGTGAGTTTACTGCAATCAGTCACGATTCAGCCTCATTAGGGCCTAAGAGTGTTGAACATCCAATTTCTCCTTGTAATTTCAAAGACTATTCAACCCCCCAGGTCATGAGAATTAAGATTTTTATCAGCCAAGGTGGATTTTTTTTCTGATCTTTTAAACAACCAACACTCCCTAACCACAGTGTGGGGGCAATTAAGAGAGGAGAATTGGTTCTTTGATTCAATTTATCAGTGGACATATATGTATTCGAGACTTAAAATGGTCATGAGGTTCCATCGGTGGGCACAATTAATTTAGAACTTATTAATAATTATAATAATAATCAACCCTAACACTCATGAATGCAGTTCATTAAGAACTTTCAAACTTTTTAAACTGACTACTGAACTCAACTAACCTTCCAGTCCAGTTGATCATGCAAGCAGTGGGTCCATCTCACCCAGAAGGCACGTAGCCCTGGTGGCCTGCTTCTCGCGGCATGAATGCACCCCAGTCAGTCAGTGCTGAGTTGACGGCTTGACAGAAATAAATCCTTGTCAGAGGCTGACATCTGTCAGGCTGCAGACAGTCACAAGCAAAGCAAAACATCAAATCTGATTCTCATTAATGACTTTTTATAAGTGTGACACTGAGACTTTGGAGCAATACAAATTCAGATGGCTTTGCAAATAACAGAAAAATAAATTTAAAAAAAAAAAAAAAAAAAGAAAACACACCCAAATTAATGATGGTGACGACGACGTGATGACAATATGAGACTGGGTCGAACATTTCGAGCCAGTTCAAGACTGCAATCAATGTCTGCTTTTCTCAAAATAGATCAATCTTCTGTTGTCAGCTGCATGATACACTTAAGCTGAACAACTCTAAAATATATCCCCAGTGCAGAATTTTTTGATTTGCTTTAGATCGGTTTCAATCAAACTCCCAGCCTAGCTTAAAACATTCAACTTGCCAGCTGGGATTAAACTTAACCCTCTGGTTGTCAAAATGCCTGAATCTGCAGTGAGTTTACTGCAATCAGTCACGATTCAGCCTCATTAGGGCCTAAGAGTGTTGAACATCCAATTTCTCCTTGTAATTTCAAAGACTATTCAACCCCCCAGGTCATGAGAATTAAGATTTTTATCAGCCAAGGTGGATTTTTTTTCTGATCTTTTAAACAACCAACACTCCCTAACCACAGTGTGGGGGCAATTAAGAGAGGAGAATTGGTTCTTTGATTCAATTTATCAGTGGACATATATGTATTCGAGACTTAAAATGGTCATGAGGTTCCATCGGTGGGCACAATTAATTTAGAACTTATTAATAATTATAATAATAATCAACCCTAACACTCATGAATGCAGTTCATTAAGAACTTTCAAACTTTTTAAACTGACTACTGAACTCAACTAACCTTCCAGTCCAGTTGATCATGCAAGCAGTGGGTCCATCTCACCCAGAAGGCACGTAGCCCTGGTGGCCTGCTTCTCGCGGCATGAATGCACCCCAGTCAGTCAGTGCTGAGTTGACGGCTTGACAGAAATAAATCCTTGTCAGAGGCTGACATCTGTCAGGCTGCAGACAGTCACAAGCAAAGCAAAACATCAAATCTGATTCTCATTAATGACTTTTTATAAGTGTGACACTGAGACTTTGGAGCAATACAAATTCAGATGGCTTTGCAAATAACAGAAAAATAAATTTAAAAAAAAAAAAAAAAAAAAGAAAACACACCCAAATTAATGATGGTGACGACGACGTGATGACAATATGAGACTGGGTCGAACATTTCGAGCCAGTTCAAGACTGCAATCAATGTCTGCTTTTCTCAAAATAGATCAATCTTCTGTTGTCAGCTGCATGATACACTTAAGCTGAACAACTCTAAAATATATCCCCAGTGCAGAATTTTTTGATTTGCTTTAGATCGGTTTCAATCAAACTCCCAGCCTAGCTTAAAACATTCAACTTGCCAGCTGGGATTAAACTTAACCCTCTGGTTGTCAAAATGCCTGAATCTGCAGTGAGTTTACTGCAATCAGTCACGATTCAGCCTCATTAGGGCCTAAGAGTGTTGAACATCCAATTTCTCCTTGTAATTTCAAAGACTATTCAACCCCCCAGGTCATGAGAATTAAGATTTTTATCAGCCAAGGTGGATTTTTTTTCTGATCTTTTAAACAACCAACACTCCCTAACCACAGTGTGGGGGCAATTAAGAGAGGAGAATTGGTTCTTTGATTCAATTTATCAGTGGACATATATGTATTCGAGACTTAAAATGGTCATGAGGTTCCATCGGTGGGCACAATTAATTTAGAACTTATTAATAATTATAATAATAATCAACCCTAACACTCATGAATGCAGTTCATTAAGAACTTTCAAACTTTTTAAACTGACTACTGAACTCAACTAACCTTCCAGTCCAGTTGATCATGCAAGCAGTGGGTCCATCTCACCCAGAAGGCACGTAGCCCTGGTGGCCTGCTTCTCGCGGCATGAATGCACCCCAGTCAGTCAGTGCTGAGTTGACGGCTTGACAGAAATAAATCCTTGTCAGAGGCTGACATCTGTCAGGCTGCAGACAGTCACAAGCAAAGCAAAACATCAAATCTGATTCTCATTAATGACTTTTTATAAGTGTGACACTGAGACTTTGGAGCAATACAAATTCAGATGGCTTTGCAAATAACAGAAAAATAAATTTAAAAAAAAAAAAAAAAAAAAGAAAACACACCCAAATTAATGATGGTGACGACGACGTGATGACAATATGAGACTGGGTCGAACATTTCGAGCCAGTTCAAGACTGCAATCAATGTCTGCTTTTCTCAAAATAGATCAATCTTCTGTTGTCAGCTGCATGATACACTTAAGCTGAACAACTCTAAAATATATCCCCAGTGCAGAATTTTTTGATTTGCTTTAGATCGGTTTCAATCAAACTCCCAGCCTAGCTTAAAACATTCAACTTGCCAGCTGGGATTAAACTTAACCCTCTGGTTGTCAAAATGCCTGAATCTGCAGTGAGTTTACTGCAATCAGTCACGATTCAGCCTCATTAGGGCCTAAGAGTGTTGAACATCCAATTTCTCCTTGTAATTTCAAAGACTATTCAACCCCCCAGGTCATGAGAATTAAGATTTTTATCAGCCAAGGTGGATTTTTTTTCTGATCTTTTAAACAACCAACACTCCCTAACCACAGTGTGGGGGCAATTAAGAGAGGAGAATTGGTTCTTTGATTCAATTTATCAGTGGACATATATGTATTCGAGACTTAAAATGGTCATGAGGTTCCATCGGTGGGCACAATTAATTTAGAACTTATTAATAATTATAATAATAATCAACCCTAACACTCATGAATGCAGTTCATTAAGAACTTTCAAACTTTTTAAACTGACTACTGAACTCAACTAACCTTCCAGTCCAGTTGATCATGCAAGCAGTGGGTCCATCTCACCCAGAAGGCACGTAGCCCTGGTGGCCTGCTTCTCGCGGCATGAATGCACCCCAGTCAGTCAGTGCTGAGTTGACGGCTTGACAGAAATAAATCCTTGTCAGAGGCTGACATCTGTCAGGCTGCAGACAGTCACAAGCAAAGCAAAACATCAAATCTGATTCTCATTAATGACTTTTTATAAGTGTGACACTGAGACTTTGGAGCAATACAAATTCAGATGGCTTTGCAAATAACAGAAAAATAAATTTAAAAAAAAAAAAAAAAAAAAGAAAACACACCCAAATTAATGATGGTGACGACGACGTGATGACAATATGAGACTGGGTCGAACATTTCGAGCCAGTTCAAGACTGCAATCAATGTCTGCTTTTCTCAAAATAGATCAATCTTCTGTTGTCAGCTGCATGATACACTTAAGCTGAACAACTCTAAAATATATCCCCAGTGCAGAATTTTTTGATTTGCTTTAGATCGGTTTCAATCAAACTCCCAGCCTAGCTTAAAACATTCAACTTGCCAGCTGGGATTAAACTTAACCCTCTGGTTGTCAAAATGCCTGAATCTGCAGTGAGTTTACTGCAATCAGTCACGATTCAGCCTCATTAGGGCCTAAGAGTGTTGAACATCCAATTTCTCCTTGTAATTTCAAAGACTATTCAACCCCCCAGGTCATGAGAATTAAGATTTTTATCAGCCAAGGTGGATTTTTTTTCTGATCTTTTAAACAACCAACACTCCCTAACCACAGTGTGGGGGCAATTAAGAGAGGAGAATTGGTTCTTTGATTCAATTTATCAGTGGACATATATGTATTCGAGACTTAAAATGGTCATGAGGTTCCATCGGTGGGCACAATTAATTTAGAACTTATTAATAATTATAATAATAATCAACCCTAACACTCATGAATGCAGTTCATTAAGAACTTTCAAACTTTTTAAACTGACTACTGAACTCAACTAACCTTCCAGTCCAGTTGATCATGCAAGCAGTGGGTCCATCTCACCCAGAAGGCACGTAGCCCTGGTGGCCTGCTTCTCGCGGCATAAATGCACCCCAGTCAGTCAGTGCTGAGTTGACGGCTTGACAGAAATAAATCCTTGTCAGAGGCTGACATCTGTCAGGCTGCAGACAGTCACAAGCAAAGCAAAACATCAAATCTGATTCTCATTAATGACTTTTTATAAGTGTGACACTGAGACTTTGGAGCAATACAAATTCAGATGGCTTTGCAAATAACAGAAAAATAAATTTAAAAAAAAAAAAAAAAAAAGAAAACACACCCAAATTAATGATGGTGACGACGACGTGATGACAATATGAGACTGGGTCGAACATTTCGAGCCAGTTCAAGACTGCAATCAATGTCTGCTTTTCTCAAAATAGATCAATCTTCTGTTGTCAGCTGCATGATACACTTAAGCTGAACAACTCTAAAATATATCCCCAGTGCAGAATTTTTTGATTTGCTTTAGATCGGTTTCAATCAAACTCCCAGCCTAGCTTAAAACATTCAACTTGCCAGCTGGGATTAAACTTAACCCTCTGGTTGTCAAAATGCCTGAATCTGCAGTGAGTTTACTGCAATCAGTCACGATTCAGCCTCATTAGGGCCTAAGAGTGTTGAACATCCAATTTCTCCTTGTAATTTCAAAGACTATTCAACCCCCCAGGTCATGAGAATTAAGATTTTTATCAGCCAAGGTGGATTTTTTTTCTGATCTTTTAAACAACCAACACTCCCTAACCACAGTGTGGGGGCAATTAAGAGAGGAGAATTGGTTCTTTGATTCAATTTATCAGTGGACATATATGTATTCGAGACTTAAAATGGTCATGAGGTTCCATCGGTGGGCACAATTAATTTAGAACTTATTAATAATTATAATAATAATCAACCCTAACACTCATGAATGCAGTTCATTAAGAACTTTCAAACTTTTTAAACTGACTACTGAACTCAACTAACCTTCCAGTCCAGTTGATCATGCAAGCAGTGGGTCCATCTCACCCAGAAGGCACGTAGCCCTGGTGGCCTGCTTCTCGCGGCATGAATGCACCCCAGTCAGTCAGTGCTGAGTTGACGGCTTGACAGAAATAAATCCTTGTCAGAGGCTGACATCTGTCAGGCTGCAGACAGTCACAAGCAAAGCAAAACATCAAATCTGATTCTCATTAATGACTTTTTATAAGTGTGACACTGAGACTTTGGAGCAATACAAATTCAGATGGCTTTGCAAATAACAGAAAAATAAATTTAAAAAAAAAAAAAAAAAAAGAAAACACACCCAAATTAATGATGGTGACGACGACGTGATGACAATATGAGACTGGGTCGAACATTTCGAGCCAGTTCAAGACTGCAATCAATGTCTGCTTTTCTCAAAATAGATCAATCTTCTGTTGTCAGCTGCATGATACACTTAAGCTGAACAACTCTAAAATATATCCCCAGTGCAGAATTTTTTGATTTGCTTTAGATCGGTTTCAATCAAACTCCCAGCCTAGCTTAAAACATTCAACTTGCCAGCTGGGATTAAACTTAACCCTCTGGTTGTCAAAATGCCTGAATCTGCAGTGAGTTTACTGCAATCAGTCACGATTCAGCCTCATTAGGGCCTAAGAGTGTTGAACATCCAATTTCTCCTTGTAATTTCAAAGACTATTCAACCCCCCAGGTCATGAGAATTAAGATTTTTATCAGCCAAGGTGGATTTTTTTTCTGATCTTTTAAACAACCAACACTCCCTAACCACAGTGTGGGGGCAATTAAGAGAGGAGAATTGGTTCTTTGATTCAATTTATCAGTGGACATATATGTATTCGAGACTTAAAATGGTCATGAGGTTCCATCGGTGGGCACAATTAATTTAGAACTTATTAATAATTATAATAATAATCAACCCTAACACTCATGAATGCAGTTCATTAAGAACTTTCAAACTTTTTAAACTGACTACTGAACTCAACTAACCTTCCAGTCCAGTTGATCATGCAAGCAGTGGGTCCATCTCACCCAGAAGGCACGTAGCCCTGGTGGCCTGCTTCTCGCGGCATGAATGCACCCCAGTCAGTCAGTGCTGAGTTGACGGCTTGACAGAAATAAATCCTTGTCAGAGGCTGACATCTGTCAGGCTGCAGACAGTCACAAGCAAAGCAAAACATCAAATCTGATTCTCATTAATGACTTTTTATAAGTGTGACACTGAGACTTTGGAGCAATACAAATTCAGATGGCTTTGCAAATAACAGAAAAATAAATTTAAAAAAAAAAAAAAAAAAAGAAAACACACCCAAATTAATGATGGTGACGACGACGTGATGACAATATGAGACTGGGTCGAACATTTCGAGCCAGTTCAAGACTGCAATCAATGTCTGCTTTTCTCAAAATAGATCAATCTTCTGTTGTCAGCTGCATGATACACTTAAGCTGAACAACTCTAAAATATATCCCCAGTGCAGAATTTTTTGATTTGCTTTAGATCGGTTTCAATCAAACTCCCAGCCTAGCTTAAAACATTCAACTTGCCAGCTGGGATTAAACTTAACCCTCTGGTTGTCAAAATGCCTGAATCTGCAGTGAGTTTACTGCAATCAGTCACGATTCAGCCTCATTAGGGCCTAAGAGTGTTGAACATCCAATTTCTCCTTGTAATTTCAAAGACTATTCAACCCCCCAGGTCATGAGAATTAAGATTTTTATCAGCCAAGGTGGATTTTTTTTCTGATCTTTTAAACAACCAACACTCCCTAACCACAGTGTGGGGGCAATTAAGAGAGGAGAATTGGTTCTTTGATTCAATTTATCAGTGGACATATATGTATTCGAGACTTAAAATGGTCATGAGGTTCCATCGGTGGGCACAATTAATTTAGAACTTATTAATAATTATAATAATAATCAACCCTAACACTCATGAATGCAGTTCATTAAGAACTTTCAAACTTTTTAAACTGACTACTGAACTCAACTAACCTTCCAGTCCAGTTGATCATGCAAGCAGTGGGTCCATCTCACCCAGAAGGCACGTAGCCCTGGTGGCCTGCTTCTCGCGGCATGAATGCACCCCAGTCAGTCAGTGCTGAGTTGACGGCTTGACAGAAATAAATCCTTGTCAGAGGCTGACATCTGTCAGGCTGCAGACAGTCACAAGCAAAGCAAAACATCAAATCTGATTCTCATTAATGACTTTTTATAAGTGTGACACTGAGACTTTGGAGCAATACAAATTCAGATGGCTTTGCAAATAACAGAAAAATAAATTTAAAAAAAAAAAAAAAAAAAGAAAACACACCCAAATTAATGATGGTGACGACGACGTGATGACAATATGAGACTGGGTCGAACATTTCGAGCCAGTTCAAGACTGCAATCAATGTCTGCTTTTCTCAAAATAGATCAATCTTCTGTTGTCAGCTGCATGATACACTTAAGCTGAACAACTCTAAAATATATCCCCAGTGCAGAATTTTTTGATTTGCTTTAGATCGGTTTCAATCAAACTCCCAGCCTAGCTTAAAACATTCAACTTGCCAGCTGGGATTAAACTTAACCCTCTGGTTGTCAAAATGCCTGAATCTGCAGTGAGTTTACTGCAATCAGTCACGATTCAGCCTCATTAGGGCCTAAGAGTGTTGAACATCCAATTTCTCCTTGTAATTTCAAAGACTATTCAACCCCCCAGGTCATGAGAATTAAGATTTTTATCAGCCAAGGTGGATTTTTTTTCTGATCTTTTAAACAACCAACACTCCCTAACCACAGTGTGGGGGCAATTAAGAGAGGAGAATTGGTTCTTTGATTCAATTTATCAGTGGACATATATGTATTCGAGACTTAAAATGGTCATGAGGTTCCATCGGTGGGCACAATTAATTTAGAACTTATTAATAATTATAATAATAATCAACCCTAACACTCATGAATGCAGTTCATTAAGAACTTTCAAACTTTTTAAACTGACTACTGAACTCAACTAACCTTCCAGTCCAGTTGATCATGCAAGCAGTGGGTCCATCTCACCCAGAAGGCACGTAGCCCTGGTGGCCTGCTTCTCGCGGCATGAATGCACCCCAGTCAGTCAGTGCTGAGTTGACGGCTTGACAGAAATAAATCCTTGTCAGAGGCTGACATCTGTCAGGCTGCAGACAGTCACAAGCAAAGCAAAACATCAAATCTGATTCTCATTAATGACTTTTTATAAGTGTGACACTGAGACTTTGGAGCAATACAAATTCAGATGGCTTTGCAAATAACAGAAAAATAAATTTAAAAAAAAAAAAAAAAAAAGAAAACACACCCAAATTAATGATGGTGACGACGACGTGATGACAATATGAGACTGGGTCGAACATTTCGAGCCAGTTCAAGACTGCAATCAATGTCTGCTTTTCTCAAAATAGATCAATCTTCTGTTGTCAGCTGCATGATACACTTAAGCTGAACAACTCTAAAATATATCCCCAGTGCAGAATTTTTTGATTTGCTTTAGATCGGTTTCAATCAAACTCCCAGCCTAGCTTAAAACATTCAACTTGCCAGCTGGGATTAAACTTAACCCTCTGGTTGTCAAAATGCCTGAATCTGCAGTGAGTTTACTGCAATCAGTCACGATTCAGCCTCATTAGGGCCTAAGAGTGTTGAACATCCAATTTCTCCTTGTAATTTCAAAGACTATTCAACCCCCCAGGTCATGAGAATTAAGATTTTTATCAGCCAAGGTGGATTTTTTTTCTGATCTTTTAAACAACCAACACTCCCTAACCACAGTGTGGGGGCAATTAAGAGAGGAGAATTGGTTCTTTGATTCAATTTATCAGTGGACATATATGTATTCGAGACTTAAAATGGTCATGAGGTTCCATCGGTGGGCACAATTAATTTAGAACTTATTAATAATTATAATAATAATCAACCCTAACACTCATGAATGCAGTTCATTAAGAACTTTCAAACTTTTTAAACTGACTACTGAACTCAACTAACCTTCCAGTCCAGTTGATCATGCAAGCAGTGGGTCCATCTCACCCAGAAGGCACGTAGCCCTGGTGGCCTGCTTCTCGCGGCATGAATGCACCCCAGTCAGTCAGTGCTGAGTTGACGGCTTGACAGAAATAAATCCTTGTCAGAGGCTGACATCTGTCAGGCTGCAGACAGTCACAAGCAAAGCAAAACATCAAATCTGATTCTCATTAATGACTTTTTATAAGTGTGACACTGAGACTTTGGAGCAATACAAATTCAGATGGCTTTGCAAATAACAGAAAAATAAATTTAAAAAAAAAAAAAAAAAAAAGAAAACACACCCAAATTAATGATGGTGACGACGACGTGATGACAATATGAGACTGGGTCGAACATTTCGAGCCAGTTCAAGACTGCAATCAATGTCTGCTTTTCTCAAAATAGATCAATCTTCTGTTGTCAGCTGCATGATACACTTAAGCTGAACAACTCTAAAATATATCCC
>NW_028146408.1:0-18531 GCF_977016875.1 Pavona decussata
TTCTCATGACCTGGGGGGTTGAATAGTCTTTGAAATTACAAGGAGAAATTGGATGTTCAACACTCTTAGGCCCTAATGAGGCTGAATCGTGACTGATTGCAGTAAACTCACTGCAGATCAGGCATTTTGACAACCAGAGGGTTAAATTTAATCCCAGCTGGCAAGTTGAATGTTTTAAGCTAGGCTGGGAGTTTGATTGAAACCGATCTAAAGCAAATCAAAAATTCTGCACTGGGGATATATTTTAGAGTTGTTCAGCTTAAGTGTATCATGCAGCTGACAACAGAAGATTGATCTATTTTGAGAAAAGCAGACATTGATTGCAGTCTTGAACTGGGTCGAAATGTTCGACCCAGTCTCATATTGCCATCACGTCGTCGTCACCATCATTAATTTGGGTGTGTTTTCTTTTCTTTTTTTTTTTAAAATTTATTTTTCTGTTATTTGCAAAGCCATCTTCAATTTGTATTGCTCCAAAGTCTCAGTGTCACACTTATAAAAAGTCATTAATGAGAATCAGATTTGATGTTTTGCTTTGGCTTGTGACTGTCTGCAGCCTGACAGATGTCAGCCTCTGACAAGGATTTATTTCTGTCAAGCCGTCAACTCAGCACTGACTGACTGGGGTGCATTCATGCCGCGAGAAGCAGGCCACCAGGGCTACGTGCCTTCTGGGTGAGATGGACCCACTGCTTGCATGATCAACTGGACTGGAAGGTTAGTTGAGTTCAGTAGTCAGTTTAAATAGTTTGAAAGTTCTTAATGAACTGCATTCATGAGTGTTAGGGTTGATTATTATTATAATTATTAATAAGTTCTAAATTAATTGTTCCCACCAATGGAACCTCATGGCCATTTGAAGTCTCGAATACATATATGTCCACTGATAAATTGAATCAAAGAACCAATTCTCCTCTCTTAATTGCCCCCACACTGTGGTTAGGGAGTGTTGGTTGTTTAAAAGATCAGAAAAAAAATCCACCTTGGCTGATAAAAATCTTAATTCTCATGACCTGGGGGGTTGAATAGTCTTTGAAATTACAAGGAGGAAATTGGATGTTCAACACTCTTAGGCCCTAATGAGGCTGAATCGTGACTGATTGCAGTAAACTCACTGCAGATTCAGGCATTTTGACAACCAGAGGGTTAAATTTAATCCCAGCTGGCAAGTTGAATGTTTTAAGCTAGGCTGGGAGTTTGATTGAAACCGATCTAAAGCAAATCAAAAAATTCTGCACTGGGGATATATTTTAGAGTTGTTCAGCTTAAGTGTATCATGCAGCTGACAACAGAAGATTGATCTATTTTGAGAAAAGCAGACATTGATTGCAGTCTTGAACTGGGTCGAAATGTTCGACCCAGTCTCATATTGCCATCACGTCGTCGTCACCATCATTAATTTGGGTGTGTTTTCTTTTCTTTTTTTTTTTTAAAATTTATTTTTCTGTTATTTGCAAAGCCATCTTCAATTTGTATTGCTCCAAAGTCTCAGTGTCACACTTATAAAAAGTCATTAATGAGAATCAGATTTGATGTTTTGCTTTGCTTGTGACTGTCTGCAGCCTGACAGATGTCAGCCTCTGACAAGGATTTATTTCTGTCAAGCCGTCAACTCAGCACTGACTGACTGGGGTGCATTCATGCCGCGAGAAGCAGGCCACCAGGGCTACGTGCCTTCTGGGTGAGATGGACCCACTGCTTGCATGATCAACTGGACTGGAAGGTTAGTTGAGTTCAGTAGTCAGTTTAAATAGTTTGAAAGTTCTTAATGAACTGCATTCATGAGTGTTAGGGTTGATTATTATTATAATTATTAATAAGTTCTAAATTAATTGTTCCCACCAATGGAACCTCATGGCCATTTGAAGTCTCGAATACATATATGTCCACTGATAAATTGAATCAAAGAACCAATTCTCCTCTCTTAATTGCCCCCACACTGTGGTTAGGGAGTGTTGGTTGTTTAAAAGATCAGAAAAAAAATCCACCTTGGCTGATAAAAATCTTAATTCTCATGACCTGGGGGGTTGAATAGTCTTTGAAATTACAAGGAGAAATTGGATGTTCAACACTCTTAGGCCCTAATGAGGCTGAATCGTGACTGATTGCAGTAAACTCACTGCAGATTCAGGCATTTTGACAACCAGAGGGTTAAATTTAATCCCAGCTGGCAAGTTGAATGTTTTAAGCTAGGCTGGGAGTTTGATTGAAACCGATCTAAAGCAAATCAAAAAATTCTGCACTGGGGATATATTTTAGAGTTGTTCAGCTTAAGTGTATCATGCAGCTGACAACAGAAGATTGATCTATTTTGAGAAAAGCAGACATTGATTGCAGTCTTGAACTGGGTCGAAATGTTCGACCCAGTCTCATATTGCCATCACGTCGTCGTCACCATCATTAATTTGGGTGTGTTTTCTTTTCTTTTTTTTTTTAAAATTTATTTTTCTGTTATTTGCAAAGCCATCTTCAATTTGTATTGCTCCAAAGTCTCAGTGTCACACTTATAAAAAGTCATTAATGAGAATCAGATTTGATGTTTTGCTTTGCTTGTGACTGTCTGCAGCCTGACAGATGTCAGCCTCTGACAAGGATTTATTTCTGTCAAGCCGTCAACTCAGCACTGACTGACTGGGGTGCATTCATGCCGCGAGAAGCAGGCCACCAGGGCTACGTGCCTTCTGGGTGAGATGGACCCACTGCTTGCATGATCAACTGGACTGGAAGGTTAGTTGAGTTCAGTAGTCAGTTTAAATAGTTTGAAAGTTCTTAATGAACTGCATTCATGAGTGTTAGGGTTGATTATTATTATAATTATTAATAAGTTCTAAATTAATTGTTCCCACCAATGGAACCTCATGGCCATTTGAAGTCTCGAATACATATATGTCCACTGATAAATTGAATCAAAGAACCAATTCTCCTCTCTTAATTGCCCCCACACTGTGGTTAGGGAGTGTTGGTTGTTTAAAAGATCAGAAAAAAAATCCACCTTGGCTGATAAAAATCTTAATTCTCATGACCTGGGGGGTTGAATAGTCTTTGAAATTACAAGGAGAAATTGGATGTTCAACACTCTTAGGCCCTAATGAGGCTGAATCGTGACTGATTGCAGTAAACTCACTGCAGATTCAGGCATTTTGACAACCAGAGGGTTAAATTTAATCCCAGCTGGCAAGTTGAATGTTTTAAGCTAGGCTGGGAGTTTGATTGAAACCGATCTAAAGCAAATCAAAAAATTCTGCACTGGGGATATATTTTAGAGTTGTTCAGCTTAAGTGTATCATGCAGCTGACAACAGAAGATTGATCTATTTTGAGAAAAGCAGACATTGATTGCAGTCTTGAACTGGGTCGAAATGTTCGACCCAGTCTCATATTGCCATCACGTCGTCGTCACCATCATTAATTTGGGTGTGTTTTCTTTTCTTTTTTTTTTTAAAATTTATTTTTCTGTTATTTGCAAAGCCATCTTCAATTTGTATTGCTCCAAAGTCTCAGTGTCACACTTATAAAAAGTCATTAATGAGAATCAGATTTGATGTTTTGCTTTGCTTGTGACTGTCTGCAGCCTGACAGATGTCAGCCTCTGACAAGGATTTATTTCTGTCAAGCCGTCAACTCAGCACTGACTGACTGGGGTGCATTCATGCCGCGAGAAGCAGGCCACCAGGGCTACGTGCCTTCTGGGTGAGATGGACCCACTGCTTGCATGATCAACTGGACTGGAAGGTTAGTTGAGTTCAGTAGTCAGTTTAAATAGTTTGAAAGTTCTTAATGAACTGCATTCATGAGTGTTAGGGTTGATTATTATTATAATTATTAATAAGTTCTAAATTAATTGTTCCCACCAATGGAACCTCATGGCCATTTGAAGTCTCGAATACATATATGTCCACTGATAAATTGAATCAAAGAACCAATTCTCCTCTCTTAATTGCCCCCACACTGTGGTTAGGGAGTGTTGGTTGTTTAAAAGATCAGAAAAAAAATCCACCTTGGCTGATAAAAATCTTAATTCTCATGACCTGGGGGGTTGAATAGTCTTTGAAATTACAAGGAGAAATTGGATGTTCAACACTCTTAGGCCCTAATGAGGCTGAATCGTGACTGATTGCAGTAAACTCACTGCAGATTCAGGCATTTTGACAACCAGAGGGTTAAATTTAATCCCAGCTGGCAAGTTGAATGTTTTAAGCTAGGCTGGGAGTTTGATTGAAACCGATCTAAAGCAAATCAAAAAATTCTGCACTGGGGATATATTTTAGAGTTGTTCAGCTTAAGTGTATCATGCAGCTGACAACAGAAGATTGATCTATTTTGAGAAAAGCAGACATTGATTGCAGTCTTGAACTGGGTCGAAATGTTCGACCCAGTCTCATATTGCCATCACGTCGTCGTCACCATCATTAATTTGGGTGTGTTTTCTTTTCTTTTTTTTTTTAAAATTTATTTTTCTGTTATTTGCAAAGCCATCTTCAATTTGTATTGCTCCAAAGTCTCAGTGTCACACTTATAAAAAGTCATTAATGAGAATCAGATTTGATGTTTTGCTTTGCTTGTGACTGTCTGCAGCCTGACAGATGTCAGCCTCTGACAAGGATTTATTTCTGTCAAGCCGTCAACTCAGCACTGACTGACTGGGGTGCATTCATGCCGCGAGAAGCAGGCCACCAGGGCTACGTGCCTTCTGGGTGAGATGGACCCACTGCTTGCATGATCAACTGGACTGGAAGGTTAGTTGAGTTCAGTAGTCAGTTTAAATAGTTTGAAAGTTCTTAATGAACTGCATTCATGAGTGTTAGGGTTGATTATTATTATAATTATTAATAAGTTCTAAATTAATTGTTCCCACCAATGGAACCTCATGGCCATTTGAAGTCTCGAATACATATATGTCCACTGATAAATTGAATCAAAGAACCAATTCTCCTCTCTTAATTGCCCCCACACTGTGGTTAGGGAGTGTTGGTTGTTTAAAAGATCAGAAAAAAAATCCACCTTGGCTGATAAAAATCTTAATTCTCATGACCTGGGGGGTTGAATAGTCTTTGAAATTACAAGGAGAAATTGGATGTTCAACACTCTTAGGCCCTAATGAGGCTGAATCGTGACTGATTGCAGTAAACTCACTGCAGATTCAGGCATTTTGACAACCAGAGGGTTAAATTTAATCCCAGCTGGCAAGTTGAATGTTTTAAGCTAGGCTGGGAGTTTGATTGAAACCGATCTAAAGCAAATCAAAAAATTCTGCACTGGGGATATATTTTAGAGTTGTTCAGCTTAAGTGTATCATGCAGCTGACAACAGAAGATTGATCTATTTTGAGAAAAGCAGACATTGATTGCAGTCTTGAACTGGGTCGAAATGTTCGACCCAGTCTCATATTGCCATCACGTCGTCGTCACCATCATTAATTTGGGTGTGTTTTCTTTTCTTTTTTTTTTTAAAATTTATTTTTCTGTTATTTGCAAAGCCATCTTCAATTTGTATTGCTCCAAAGTCTCAGTGTCACACTTATAAAAAGTCATTAATGAGAATCAGATTTGATGTTTTGCTTTGCTTGTGACTGTCTGCAGCCTGACAGATGTCAGCCTCTGACAAGGATTTATTTCTGTCAAGCCGTCAACTCAGCACTGACTGACTGGGGTGCATTCATGCCGCGAGAAGCAGGCCACCAGGGCTACGTGCCTTCTGGGTGAGATGGACCCACTGCTTGCATGATCAACTGGACTGGAAGGTTAGTTGAGTTCAGTAGTCAGTTTAAATAGTTTGAAAGTTCTTAATGAACTGCATTCATGAGTGTTAGGGTTGATTATTATTATAATTATTAATAAGTTCTAAATTAATTGTTCCCACCAATGGAACCTCATGGCCATTTGAAGTCTCGAATACATATATGTCCACTGATAAATTGAATCAAAGAACCAATTCTCCTCTCTTAATTGCCCCCACACTGTGGTTAGGGAGTGTTGGTTGTTTAAAAGATCAGAAAAAAAATCCACCTTGGCTGATAAAAATCTTAATTCTCATGACCTGGGGGGTTGAATAGTCTTTGAAATTACAAGGAGAAATTGGATGTTCAACACTCTTAGGCCCTAATGAGGCTGAATCGTGACTGATTGCAGTAAACTCACTGCAGATTCAGGCATTTTGACAACCAGAGGGTTAAATTTAATCCCAGCTGGCAAGTTGAATGTTTTAAGCTAGGCTGGGAGTTTGATTGAAACCGATCTAAAGCAAATCAAAAAATTCTGCACTGGGGATATATTTTAGAGTTGTTCAGCTTAAGTGTATCATGCAGCTGACAACAGAAGATTGATCTATTTTGAGAAAAGCAGACATTGATTGCAGTCTTGAACTGGGTCGAAATGTTCGACCCAGTCTCATATTGCCATCACGTCGTCGTCACCATCATTAATTTGGGTGTGTTTTCTTTTCTTTTTTTTTTTAAAATTTATTTTTCTGTTATTTGCAAAGCCATCTTCAATTTGTATTGCTCCAAAGTCTCAGTGTCACACTTATAAAAAGTCATTAATGAGAATCAGATTTGATGTTTTGCTTTGCTTGTGACTGTCTGCAGCCTGACAGATGTCAGCCTCTGACAAGGATTTATTTCTGTCAAGCCGTCAACTCAGCACTGACTGACTGGGGTGCATTCATGCCGCGAGAAGCAGGCCACCAGGGCTACGTGCCTTCTGGGTGAGATGGACCCACTGCTTGCATGATCAACTGGACTGGAAGGTTAGTTGAGTTCAGTAGTCAGTTTAAATAGTTTGAAAGTTCTTAATGAACTGCATTCATGAGTGTTAGGGTTGATTATTATTATAATTATTAATAAGTTCTAAATTAATTGTTCCCACCAATGGAACCTCATGGCCATTTGAAGTCTCGAATACATATATGTCCACTGATAAATTGAATCAAAGAACCAATTCTCCTCTCTTAATTGCCCCCACACTGTGGTTAGGGAGTGTTGGTTGTTTAAAAGATCAGAAAAAAAATCCACCTTGGCTGATAAAAATCTTAATTCTCATGACCTGGGGGGTTGAATAGTCTTTGAAATTACAAGGAGAAATTGGATGTTCAACACTCTTAGGCCCTAATGAGGCTGAATCGTGACTGATTGCAGTAAACTCACTGCAGATTCAGGCATTTTGACAACCAGAGGGTTAAATTTAATCCCAGCTGGCAAGTTGAATGTTTTAAGCTAGGCTGGGAGTTTGATTGAAACCGATCTAAAGCAAATCAAAAAATTCTGCACTGGGGATATATTTTAGAGTTGTTCAGCTTAAGTGTATCATGCAGCTGACAACAGAAGATTGATCTATTTTGAGAAAAGCAGACATTGATTGCAGTCTTGAACTGGGTCGAAATGTTCGACCCAGTCTCATATTGCCATCACGTCGTCGTCACCATCATTAATTTGGGTGTGTTTTCTTTTCTTTTTTTTTTTAAAATTTATTTTTCTGTTATTTGCAAAGCCATCTTCAATTTGTATTGCTCCAAAGTCTCAGTGTCACACTTATAAAAAGTCATTAATGAGAATCAGATTTGATGTTTTGCTTTGCTTGTGACTGTCTGCAGCCTGACAGATGTCAGCCTCTGACAAGGATTTATTTCTGTCAAGCCGTCAACTCAGCACTGACTGACTGGGGTGCATTCATGCCGCGAGAAGCAGGCCACCAGGGCTACGTGCCTTCTGGGTGAGATGGACCCACTGCTTGCATGATCAACTGGACTGGAAGGTTAGTTGAGTTCAGTAGTCAGTTTAAATAGTTTGAAAGTTCTTAATGAACTGCATTCATGAGTGTTAGGGTTGATTATTATTATAATTATTAATAAGTTCTAAATTAATTGTTCCCACCAATGGAACCTCATGGCCATTTGAAGTCTCGAATACATATATGTCCACTGATAAATTGAATCAAAGAACCAATTCTCCTCTCTTAATTGCCCCCACACTGTGGTTAGGGAGTGTTGGTTGTTTAAAAGATCAGAAAAAAAATCCACCTTGGCTGATAAAAATCTTAATTCTCATGACCTGGGGGGTTGAATAGTCTTTGAAATTACAAGGAGAAATTGGATGTTCAACACTCTTAGGCCCTAATGAGGCTGAATCGTGACTGATTGCAGTAAACTCACTGCAGATTCAGGCATTTTGACAACCAGAGGGTTAAATTTAATCCCAGCTGGCAAGTTGAATGTTTTAAGCTAGGCTGGGAGTTTGATTGAAACCGATCTAAAGCAAATCAAAAAATTCTGCACTGGGGATATATTTTAGAGTTGTTCAGCTTAAGTGTATCATGCAGCTGACAACAGAAGATTGATCTATTTTGAGAAAAGCAGACATTGATTGCAGTCTTGAACTGGGTCGAAATGTTCGACCCAGTCTCATATTGCCATCACGTCGTCGTCACCATCATTAATTTGGGTGTTTTCTTTTCTTTTTTTTTTTAAAATTTATTTTTCTGTTATTTGCAAAGCCATCTTCAATTTGTATTGCTCCAAAGTCTCAGTGTCACACTTATAAAAAGTCATTAATGAGAATCAGATTTGATGTTTTGCTTTGCTTGTGACTGTCTGCAGCCTGACAGATGTCAGCCTCTGACAAGGATTTATTTCTGTCAAGCCGTCAACTCAGCACTGACTGACTGGGGTGCATTCATGCCGCGAGAAGCAGGCCACCAGGGCTACGTGCCTTCTGGGTGAGATGGACCCACTGCTTGCATGATCAACTGGACTGGAAGGTTAGTTGAGTTCAGTAGTCAGTTTAAATAGTTTGAAAGTTCTTAATGAACTGCATTCATGAGTGTTAGGGTTGATTATTATTATAATTATTAATAAGTTCTAAATTAATTGTTCCCACCAATGGAACCTCATGGCCATTTGAAGTCTCGAATACATATATGTCCACTGATAAATTGAATCAAAGAACCAATTCTCCTCTCTTAATTGCCCCCACACTGTGGTTAGGGAGTGTTGGTTGTTTAAAAGATCAGAAAAAAAATCCACCTTGGCTGATAAAAATCTTAATTCTCATGACCTGGGGGGTTGAATAGTCTTTGAAATTACAAGGAGAAATTGGATGTTCAACACTCTTAGGCCCTAATGAGGCTGAATCGTGACTGATTGCAGTAAACTCACTGCAGATTCAGGCATTTTGACAACCAGAGGGTTAAATTTAATCCCAGCTGGCAAGTTGAATGTTTTAAGCTAGGCTGGGAGTTTGATTGAAACCGATCTAAAGCAAATCAAAAAATTCTGCACTGGGGATATATTTTAGAGTTGTTCAGCTTAAGTGTATCATGCAGCTGACAACAGAAGATTGATCTATTTTGAGAAAAGCAGACATTGATTGCAGTCTTGAACTGGGTCGAAATGTTCGACCCAGTCTCATATTGCCATCACGTCGTCGTCACCATCATTAATTTGGGTGTGTTTTCTTTTCTTTTTTTTTTTAAAATTTATTTTTCTGTTATTTGCAAAGCCATCTTCAATTTGTATTGCTCCAAAGTCTCAGTGTCACACTTATAAAAAGTCATTAATGAGAATCAGATTTGATGTTTTGCTTTGCTTGTGACTGTCTGCAGCCTGACAGATGTCAGCCTCTGACAAGGATTTATTTCTGTCAAGCCGTCAACTCAGCACTGACTGACTGGGGTGCATTCATGCCGCGAGAAGCAGGCCACCAGGGCTACGTGCCTTCTGGGTGAGATGGACCCACTGCTTGCATGATCAACTGGACTGGAAGGTTAGTTGAGTTCAGTAGTCAGTTTAAATAGTTTGAAAGTTCTTAATGAACTGCATTCATGAGTGTTAGGGTTGATTATTATTATAATTATTAATAAGTTCTAAATTAATTGTTCCCACCAATGGAACCTCATGGCCATTTGAAGTCTCGAATACATATATGTCCACTGATAAATTGAATCAAAGAACCAATTCTCCTCTCTTAATTGCCCCCACACTGTGGTTAGGGAGTGTTGGTTGTTTAAAAGATCAGAAAAAAAATCCACCTTGGCTGATAAAAATCTTAATTCTCATGACCTGGGGGGTTGAATAGTCTTTGAAATTACAAGGAGAAATTGGATGTTCAACACTCTTAGGCCCTAATGAGGCTGAATCGTGACTGATTGCAGTAAACTCACTGCAGATTCAGGCATTTTGACAACCAGAGGGTTAAATTTAATCCCAGCTGGCAAGTTGAATGTTTTAAGCTAGGCTGGGAGTTTGATTGAAACCGATCTAAAGCAAATCAAAAAATTCTGCACTGGGGATATATTTTAGAGTTGTTCAGCTTAAGTGTATCATGCAGCTGACAACAGAAGATTGATCTATTTTGAGAAAAGCAGACATTGATTGCAGTCTTGAACTGGGTCGAAATGTTCG
Organism: Pavona decussata; assembly: GCF_977016875.1. Taxonomy (NCBI): domain Eukaryota; kingdom Metazoa; phylum Cnidaria; class Anthozoa; order Scleractinia; family Agariciidae; genus Pavona; species Pavona decussata. The sequence goes on from NW_028146408.1 coordinate 10,392, forward strand.
ACCCAGTCTCATATTGCCATCACGTCGTCGTCACCATCATTAATTTGGGTGTGTTTTCTTTTCTTTTTTTTTTTAAAATTTATTTTTCTGTTATTTGCAAAGCCATCTTCAATTTGTATTGCTCCAAAGTCTCAGTGTCACACTTATAAAAAGTCATTAATGAGAATCAGATTTGATGTTTTGCTTTGCTTGTGACTGTCTGCAGCCTGACAGATGTCAGCCTCTGACAAGGATTTATTTCTGTCAAGCCGTCAACTCAGCACTGACTGACTGGGGTGCATTCATGCCGCGAGAAGCAGGCCACCAGGGCTACGTGCCTTCTGGGTGAGATGGACCCACTGCTTGCATGATCAACTGGACTGGAAGGTTAGTTGAGTTCAGTAGTCAGTTTAAATAGTTTGAAAGTTCTTAATGAACTGCATTCATGAGTGTTAGGGTTGATTATTATTATAATTATTAATAAGTTCTAAATTAATTGTTCCCACCAATGGAACCTCATGGCCATTTGAAGTCTCGAATACATATATGTCCACTGATAAATTGAATCAAAGAACCAATTCTCCTCTCTTAATTGCCCCCACACTGTGGTTAGGGAGTGTTGGTTGTTTAAAAGATCAGAAAAAAAATCCACCTTGGCTGATAAAAATCTTAATTCTCATGACCTGGGGGGTTGAATAGTCTTTGAAATTACAAGGAGAAATTGGATGTTCAACACTCTTAGGCCCTAATGAGGCTGAATCGTGACTGATTGCAGTAAACTCACTGCAGATTCAGGCATTTTGACAACCAGAGGGTTAAATTTAATCCCAGCTGGCAAGTTGAATGTTTTAAGCTAGGCTGGGAGTTTGATTGAAACCGATCTAAAGCAAATCAAAAAATTCTGCACTGGGGATATATTTTAGAGTTGTTCAGCTTAAGTGTATCATGCAGCTGACAACAGAAGATTGATCTATTTTGAGAAAAGCAGACATTGATTGCAGTCTTGAACTGGGTCGAAATGTTCGACCCAGTCTCATATTGCCATCACGTCGTCGTCACCATCATTAATTTGGGTGTGTTTTCTTTTCTTTTTTTTTTTAAAATTTATTTTTCTGTTATTTGCAAAGCCATCTTCAATTTGTATTGCTCCAAAGTCTCAGTGTCACACTTATAAAAAGTCATTAATGAGAATCAGATTTGATGTTTTGCTTTGCTTGTGACTGTCTGCAGCCTGACAGATGTCAGCCTCTGACAAGGATTTATTTCTGTCAAGCCGTCAACTCAGCACTGACTGACTGGGGTGCATTCATGCCGCGAGAAGCAGGCCACCAGGGCTACGTGCCTTCTGGGTGAGATGGACCCACTGCTTGCATGATCAACTGGACTGGAAGGTTAGTTGAGTTCAGTAGTCAGTTTAAATAGTTTGAAAGTTCTTAATGAACTGCATTCATGAGTGTTAGGGTTGATTATTATTATAATTATTAATAAGTTCTAAATTAATTGTTCCCACCAATGGAACCTCATGGCCATTTGAAGTCTCGAATACATATATGTCCACTGATAAATTGAATCAAAGAACCAATTCTCCTCTCTTAATTGCCCCCACACTGTGGTTAGGGAGTGTTGGTTGTTTAAAAGATCAGAAAAAAAATCCACCTTGGCTGATAAAAATCTTAATTCTCATGACCTGGGGGGTTGAATAGTCTTTGAAATTACAAGGAGAAATTGGATGTTCAACACTCTTAGGCCCTAATGAGGCTGAATCGTGACTGATTGCAGTAAACTCACTGCAGATTCAGGCATTTTGACAACCAGAGGGTTAAATTTAATCCCAGCTGGCAAGTTGAATGTTTTAAGCTAGGCTGGGAGTTTGATTGAAACCGATCTAAAGCAAATCAAAAAATTCTGCACTGGGGATATATTTTAGAGTTGTTCAGCTTAAGTGTATCATGCAGCTGACAACAGAAGATTGATCTATTTTGAGAAAAGCAGACATTGATTGCAGTCTTGAACTGGGTCGAAATGTTCGACCCAGTCTCATATTGCCATCACGTCGTCGTCACCATCATTAATTTGGGTGTGTTTTCTTTTCTTTTTTTTTTTAAAATTTATTTTTCTGTTATTTGCAAAGCCATCTTCAATTTGTATTGCTCCAAAGTCTCAGTGTCACACTTATAAAAAGTCATTAATGAGAATCAGATTTGATGTTTTGCTTTGCTTGTGACTGTCTGCAGCCTGACAGATGTCAGCCTCTGACAAGGATTTATTTCTGTCAAGCCGTCAACTCAGCACTGACTGACTGGGGTGCATTCATGCCGCGAGAAGCAGGCCACCAGGGCTACGTGCCTTCTGGGTGAGATGGACCCACTGCTTGCATGATCAACTGGACTGGAAGGTTAGTTGAGTTCAGTAGTCAGTTTAAATAGTTTGAAAGTTCTTAATGAACTGCATTCATGAGTGTTAGGGTTGATTATTATTATAATTATTAATAAGTTCTAAATTAATTGTTCCCACCAATGGAACCTCATGGCCATTTGAAGTCTCGAATACATATATGTCCACTGATAAATTGAATCAAAGAACCAATTCTCCTCTCTTAATTGCCCCCACACTGTGGTTAGGGAGTGTTGGTTGTTTAAAAGATCAGAAAAAAAATCCACCTTGGCTGATAAAAATCTTAATTCTCATGACCTGGGGGGTTGAATAGTCTTTGAAATTACAAGGAGAAATTGGATGTTCAACACTCTTAGGCCCTAATGAGGCTGAATCGTGACTGATTGCAGTAAACTCACTGCAGATTCAGGCATTTTGACAACCAGAGGGTTAAATTTAATCCCAGCTGGCAAGTTGAATGTTTTAAGCTAGGCTGGGAGTTTGATTGAAACCGATCTAAAGCAAATCAAAAAATTCTGCACTGGGGATATATTTTAGAGTTGTTCAGCTTAAGTGTATCATGCAGCTGACAACAGAAGATTGATCTATTTTGAGAAAAGCAGACATTGATTGCAGTCTTGAACTGGGTCGAAATGTTCGACCCAGTCTCATATTGCCATCACGTCGTCGTCACCATCATTAATTTGGGTGTGTTTTCTTTTCTTTTTTTTTTTAAAATTTATTTTTCTGTTATTTGCAAAGCCATCTTCAATTTGTATTGCTCCAAAGTCTCAGTGTCACACTTATAAAAAGTCATTAATGAGAATCAGATTTGATGTTTTGCTTTGCTTGTGACTGTCTGCAGCCTGACAGATGTCAGCCTCTGACAAGGATTTATTTCTGTCAAGCCGTCAACTCAGCACTGACTGACTGGGGTGCATTCATGCCGCGAGAAGCAGGCCACCAGGGCTACGTGCCTTCTGGGTGAGATGGACCCACTGCTTGCATGATCAACTGGACTGGAAGGTTAGTTGAGTTCAGTAGTCAGTTTAAATAGTTTGAAAGTTCTTAATGAACTGCATTCATGAGTGTTAGGGTTGATTATTATTATAATTATTAATAAGTTCTAAATTAATTGTTCCCACCAATGGAACCTCATGGCCATTTGAAGTCTCGAATACATATATGTCCACTGATAAATTGAATCAAAGAACCAATTCTCCTCTCTTAATTGCCCCCACACTGTGGTTAGGGAGTGTTGGTTGTTTAAAAGATCAGAAAAAAAATCCACCTTGGCTGATAAAAATCTTAATTCTCATGACCTGGGGGGTTGAATAGTCTTTGAAATTACAAGGAGAAATTGGATGTTCAACACTCTTAGGCCCTAATGAGGCTGAATCGTGACTGATTGCAGTAAACTCACTGCAGATTCAGGCATTTTGACAACCAGAGGGTTAAATTTAATCCCAGCTGGCAAGTTGAATGTTTTAAGCTAGGCTGGGAGTTTGATTGAAACCGATCTAAAGCAAATCAAAAAATTCTGCACTGGGGATATATTTTAGAGTTGTTCAGCTTAAGTGTATCATGCAGCTGACAACAGAAGATTGATCTATTTTGAGAAAAGCAGACATTGATTGCAGTCTTGAACTGGGTCGAAATGTTCGACCCAGTCTCATATTGCCATCACGTCGTCGTCACCATCATTAATTTGGGTGTGTTTTCTTTTCTTTTTTTTTTTAAAATTTATTTTTCTGTTATTTGCAAAGCCATCTTCAATTTGTATTGCTCCAAAGTCTCAGTGTCACACTTATAAAAAGTCATTAATGAGAATCAGATTTGATGTTTTGCTTTGCTTGTGACTGTCTGCAGCCTGACAGATGTCAGCCTCTGACAAGGATTTATTTCTGTCAAGCCGTCAACTCAGCACTGACTGACTGGGGTGCATTCATGCCGCGAGAAGCAGGCCACCAGGGCTACGTGCCTTCTGGGTGAGATGGACCCACTGCTTGCATGATCAACTGGACTGGAAGGTTAGTTGAGTTCAGTAGTCAGTTTAAATAGTTTGAAAGTTCTTAATGAACTGCATTCATGAGTGTTAGGGTTGATTATTATTATAATTATTAATAAGTTCTAAATTAATTGTTCCCACCAATGGAACCTCATGGCCATTTGAAGTCTCGAATACATATATGTCCACTGATAAATTGAATCAAAGAACCAATTCTCCTCTCTTAATTGCCCCCACACTGTGGTTAGGGAGTGTTGGTTGTTTAAAAGATCAGAAAAAAAATCCACCTTGGCTGATAAAAATCTTAATTCTCATGACCTGGGGGGTTGAATAGTCTTTGAAATTACAAGGAGAAATTGGATGTTCAACACTCTTAGGCCCTAATGAGGCTGAATCGTGACTGATTGCAGTAAACTCACTGCAGATTCAGGCATTTTGACAACCAGAGGGTTAAATTTAATCCCAGCTGGCAAGTTGAATGTTTTAAGCTAGGCTGGGAGTTTGATTGAAACCGATCTAAAGCAAATCAAAAAATTCTGCACTGGGGATATATTTTAGAGTTGTTCAGCTTAAGTGTATCATGCAGCTGACAACAGAAGATTGATCTATTTTGAGAAAAGCAGACATTGATTGCAGTCTTGAACTGGGTCGAAATGTTCGACCCAGTCTCATATTGCCATCACGTCGTCGTCACCATCATTAATTTGGGTGTGTTTTCTTTTCTTTTTTTTTTTAAAATTTATTTTTCTGTTATTTGCAAAGCCATCTTCAATTTGTATTGCTCCAAAGTCTCAGTGTCACACTTATAAAAAGTCATTAATGAGAATCAGATTTGATGTTTTGCTTTGCTTGTGACTGTCTGCAGCCTGACAGATGTCAGCCTCTGACAAGGATTTATTTCTGTCAAGCCGTCAACTCAGCACTGACTGACTGGGGTGCATTCATGCCGCGAGAAGCAGGCCACCAGGGCTACGTGCCTTCTGGGTGAGATGGACCCACTGCTTGCATGATCAACTGGACTGGAAGGTTAGTTGAGTTCAGTAGTCAGTTTAAATAGTTTGAAAGTTCTTAATGAACTGCATTCATGAGTGTTAGGGTTGATTATTATTATAATTATTAATAAGTTCTAAATTAATTGTTCCCACCAATGGAACCTCATGGCCATTTGAAGTCTCGAATACATATATGTCCACTGATAAATTGAATCAAAGAACCAATTCTCCTCTCTTAATTGCCCCCACACTGTGGTTAGGGAGTGTTGGTTGTTTAAAAGATCAGAAAAAAAATCCACCTTGGCTGATAAAAATCTTAATTCTCATGACCTGGGGGGTTGAATAGTCTTTGAAATTACAAGGAGAAATTGGATGTTCAACACTCTTAGGCCCTAATGAGGCTGAATCGTGACTGATTGCAGTAAACTCACTGCAGATTCAGGCATTTTGACAACCAGAGGGTTAAATTTAATCCCAGCTGGCAAGTTGAATGTTTTAAGCTAGGCTGGGAGTTTGATTGAAACCGATCTAAAGCAAATCAAAAAATTCTGCACTGGGGATATATTTTAGAGTTGTTCAGCTTAAGTGTATCATGCAGCTGACAACAGAAGATTGATCTATTTTGAGAAAAGCAGACATTGATTGCAGTCTTGAACTGGGTCGAAATGTTCGACCCAGTCTCATATTGCCATCACGTCGTCGTCACCATCATTAATTTGGGTGTGTTTTCTTTTCTTTTTTTTTTTAAAATTTATTTTTCTGTTATTTGCAAAGCCATCTTCAATTTGTATTGCTCCAAAGTCTCAGTGTCACACTTATAAAAAGTCATTAATGAGAATCAGATTTGATGTTTTGCTTTGCTTGTGACTGTCTGCAGCCTGACAGATGTCAGCCTCTGACAAGGATTTATTTCTGTCAAGCCGTCAACTCAGCACTGACTGACTGGGGTGCATTCATGCCGCGAGAAGCAGGCCACCAGGGCTACGTGCCTTCTGGGTGAGATGGACCCACTGCTTGCATGATCAACTGGACTGGAAGGTTAGTTGAGTTCAGTAGTCAGTTTAAATAGTTTGAAAGTTCTTAATGAACTGCATTCATGAGTGTTAGGGTTGATTATTATTATAATTATTAATAAGTTCTAAATTAATTGTTCCCACCAATGGAACCTCATGGCCATTTGAAGTCTCGAATACATATATGTCCACTGATAAATTGAATCAAAGAACCAATTCTCCTCTCTTAATTGCCCCCACACTGTGGTTAGGGAGTGTTGGTTGTTTAAAAGATCAGAAAAAAAATCCACCTTGGCTGATAAAAATCTTAATTCTCATGACCTGGGGGGTTGAATAGTCTTTGAAATTACAAGGAGAAATTGGATGTTCAACACTCTTAGGCCCTAATGAGGCTGAATCGTGACTGATTGCAGTAAACTCACTGCAGATTCAGGCATTTTGACAACCAGAGGGTTAAATTTAATCCCAGCTGGCAAGTTGAATGTTTTAAGCTAGGCTGGGAGTTTGATTGAAACCGATCTAAAGCAAATCAAAAAATTCTGCACTGGGGATATATTTTAGAGTTGTTCAGCTTAAGTGTATCATGCAGCTGACAACAGAAGATTGATCTATTTTGAGAAAAGCAGACATTGATTGCAGTCTTGAACTGGGTCGAAATGTTCGACCCAGTCTCATATTGCCATCACGTCGTCGTCACCATCATTAATTTGGGTGTGTTTTCTTTTCTTTTTTTTTTTAAAATTTATTTTTCTGTTATTTGCAAAGCCATCTTCAATTTGTATTGCTCCAAAGTCTCAGTGTCACACTTATAAAAAGTCATTAATGAGAATCAGATTTGATGTTTTGCTTTGCTTGTGACTGTCTGCAGCCTGACAGATGTCAGCCTCTGACAAGGATTTATTTCTGTCAAGCCGTCAACTCAGCACTGACTGACTGGGGTGCATTCATGCCGCGAGAAGCAGGCCACCAGGGCTACGTGCCTTCTGGGTGAGATGGACCCCACTGCTTGCATGATCAACTGGACTGGAAGGTTAGTTGAGTTCAGTAGTCAGTTTAAATAGTTTGAAAGTTCTTAATGAACTGCATTCATGAGTGTTAGGGTTGATTATTATTATAATTATTAATAAGTTCTAAATTAATTGTTCCCACCAATGGAACCTCATGGCCATTTGAAGTCTCGAATACATATATGTCCACTGATAAATTGAATCAAAGAACCAATTCTCCTCTCTTAATTGCCCCCACACTGTGGTTAGGGAGTGTTGGTTGTTTAAAAGATCAGAAAAAAAATCCACCTTGGCTGATAAAAATCTTAATTCTCATGACCTGGGGGGTTGAATAGTCTTTGAAATTACAAGGAGAAATTGGATGTTCAACACTCTTAGGCCCTAATGAGGCTGAATCGTGACTGATTGCAGTAAACTCACTGCAGATTCAGGCATTTTGACAACCAGAGGGTTAAATTTAATCCCAGCTGGCAAGTTGAATGTTTTAAGCTAGGCTGGGAGTTTGATTGAAACCGATCTAAAGCAAATCAAAAAATTCTGCACTGGGGATATATTTTAGAGTTGTTCAGCTTAAGTGTATCATGCAGCTGACAACAGAAGATTGATCTATTTTGAGAAAAGCAGACATTGATTGCAGTCTTGAACTGGGTCGAAATGTTCGACCCAGTCTCATATTGCCATCACGTCGTCGTCACCATCATTAATTTGGGTGTGTTTTCTTTTCTTTTTTTTTTTAAAATTTATTTTTCTGTTATTTGCAAAGCCATC
>NW_028146409.1:5000-7500 GCF_977016875.1 Pavona decussata
CAAAATGCCTGAATCTGCAGTGAGTTTACTGCAATCAGTCACGATTCAGCCTCATTAGGGCCTAAGAGTGTTGAACATCCAATTTCTCCTTGTAATTTCAAAGACTATTCAACCCCCCAGGTCATGAGAATTAAGATTTTTATCAGCCAAGGTGGATTTTTTTTCTGATCTTTTAAACAACCAACACTCCCTAACCACAGTGTGGGGGCAATTAAGAGAGGAGAATTGGTTCTTTGATTCAATTTATCAGTGGACATATATGTATTCGAGACTTAAAATGGTCATGAGGTTCCATCGGTGGGCACAATTAATTTAGAACTTATTAATAATTATAATAATAATCAACCCTAACACTCATGAATGCAGTTCATTAAGAACTTTCAAACTTTTTAAACTGACTACTGAACTCAACTAACCTTCCAGTCCAGTTGATCATGCAAGCAGTGGGTCCATCTCACCCAGAAGGCACGTAGCCCTGGTGGCCTGCTTCTCGCGGCATGAATGCACCCCAGTCAGTCAGTGCTGAGTTGACGGCTTGACAGAAATAAATCCTTGTCAGAGGCTGACATCTGTCAGGCTGCAGACAGTCACAAGCAAAGCAAAACATCAAATCTGATTCTCATTAATGACTTTTTATAAGTGTGACACTGAGACTTTGGAGCAATACAAATTCAGATGGCTTTGCAAATAACAGAAAAATAAATTTAAAAAAAAAAAAAAAAAAAGAAAACACACCCAAATTAATGATGGTGACGACGACGTGATGACAATATGAGACTGGGTCGAACATTTCGAGCCAGTTCAAGACTGCAATCAATGTCTGCTTTTCTCAAAATAGATCAATCTTCTGTTGTCAGCTGCATGATACACTTAAGCTGAACAACTCTAAAATATATCCCCAGTGCAGAATTTTTTGATTTGCTTTAGATCGGTTTCAATCAAACTCCCAGCCTAGCTTAAAACATTCAACTTGCCAGCTGGGATTAAACTTAACCCTCTGGTTGTCAAAATGCCTGAATCTGCAGTGAGTTTACTGCAATCAGTCACGATTCAGCCTCATTAGGGCCTAAGAGTGTTGAACATCCAATTTCTCCTTGTAATTTCAAAGACTATTCAACCCCCCAGGTCATGAGAATTAAGATTTTTATCAGCCAAGGTGGATTTTTTTTCTGATCTTTTAAACAACCAACACTCCCTAACCACAGTGTGGGGGCAATTAAGAGAGGAGAATTGGTTCTTTGATTCAATTTATCAGTGGACATATATGTATTCGAGACTTAAAATGGTCATGAGGTTCCATCGGTGGGCACAATTAATTTAGAACTTATTAATAATTATAATAATAATCAACCCTAACACTCATGAATGCAGTTCATTAAGAACTTTCAAACTTTTTAAACTGACTACTGAACTCAACTAACCTTCCAGTCCAGTTGATCATGCAAGCAGTGGGTCCATCTCACCCAGAAGGCACGTAGCCCTGGTGGCCTGCTTCTCGCGGCATGAATGCACCCCAGTCAGTCAGTGCTGAGTTGACGGCTTGACAGAAATAAATCCTTGTCAGAGGCTGACATCTGTCAGGCTGCAGACAGTCACAAGCAAAGCAAAACATCAAATCTGATTCTCATTAATGACTTTTTATAAGTGTGACACTGAGACTTTGGAGCAATACAAATTCAGATGGCTTTGCAAATAACAGAAAAATAAATTTAAAAAAAAAAAAAAAAAAAAGAAAACACACCCAAATTAATGATGGTGACGACGACGTGATGACAATATGAGACTGGGTCGAACATTTCGAGCCAGTTCAAGACTGCAATCAATGTCTGCTTTTCTCAAAATAGATCAATCTTCTGTTGTCAGCTGCATGATACACTTAAGCTGAACAACTCTAAAATATATCCCCAGTGCAGAATTTTTTGATTTGCTTTAGATCGGTTTCAATCAAACTCCCAGCCTAGCTTAAAACATTCAACTTGCCAGCTGGGATTAAACTTAACCCTCTGGTTGTCAAAATGCCTGAATCTGCAGTGAGTTTACTGCAATCAGTCACGATTCAGCCTCATTAGGGCCTAAGAGTGTTGAACATCCAATTTCTCCTTGTAATTTCAAAGACTATTCAACCCCCCAGGTCATGAGAATTAAGATTTTTATCAGCCAAGGTGGATTTTTTTTCTGATCTTTTAAACAACCAACACTCCCTAACCACAGTGTGGGGGCAATTAAGAGAGGAGAATTGGTTCTTTGATTCAATTTATCAGTGGACATATATGTATTCGAGACTTAAAATGGTCATGAGGTTCCATCGGTGGGCACAATTAATTTAGAACTTATTAATAATTATAATAATAATCAACCCTAACACTCATGAATGCAGTTCATTAAGAACTTTCAAACTTTTTAAACTGACTACTGAACTCAACTAACCTTCCAGTCCAGTTGATCATGCAAGCAGTGGGTCCATCTCACCCAGAAGGCACGTAGCCCTGGTGGCCTGCTT
>NW_028146409.1:12500-14858 GCF_977016875.1 Pavona decussata
CCCAGAAGGCACGTAGCCCTGGTGGCCTGCTTCTCGCGGCATGAATGCACCCCAGTCAGTCAGTGCTGAGTTGACGGCTTGACAGAAATAAATCCTTGTCAGAGGCTGACATCTGTCAGGCTGCAGACAGTCACAAGCAAAGCAAAACATCAAATCTGATTCTCATTAATGACTTTTTATAAGTGTGACACTGAGACTTTGGAGCAATACAAATTCAGATGGCTTTGCAAATAACAGAAAAATAAATTTAAAAAAAAAAAAAAAAAAAGAAAACACACCCAAATTAATGATGGTGACGACGACGTGATGACAATATGAGACTGGGTCGAACATTTCGAGCCAGTTCAAGACTGCAATCAATGTCTGCTTTTCTCAAAATAGATCAATCTTCTGTTGTCAGCTGCATGATACACTTAAGCTGAACAACTCTAAAATATATCCCCAGTGCAGAATTTTTTGATTTGCTTTAGATCGGTTTCAATCAAACTCCCAGCCTAGCTTAAAACATTCAACTTGCCAGCTGGGATTAAACTTAACCCTCTGGTTGTCAAAATGCCTGAATCTGCAGTGAGTTTACTGCAATCAGTCACGATTCAGCCTCATTAGGGCCTAAGAGTGTTGAACATCCAATTTCTCCTTGTAATTTCAAAGACTATTCAACCCCCCAGGTCATGAGAATTAAGATTTTTATCAGCCAAGGTGGATTTTTTTTCTGATCTTTTAAACAACCAACACTCCCTAACCACAGTGTGGGGGCAATTAAGAGAGGAGAATTGGTTCTTTGATTCAATTTATCAGTGGACATATATGTATTCGAGACTTAAAATGGTCATGAGGTTCCATCGGTGGGCACAATTAATTTAGAACTTATTAATAATTATAATAATAATCAACCCTAACACTCATGAATGCAGTTCATTAAGAACTTTCAAACTTTTTAAACTGACTACTGAACTCAACTAACCTTCCAGTCCAGTTGATCATGCAAGCAGTGGGTCCATCTCACCCAGAAGGCACGTAGCCCTGGTGGCCTGCTTCTCGCGGCATGAATGCACCCCAGTCAGTCAGTGCTGAGTTGACGGCTTGACAGAAATAAATCCTTGTCAGAGGCTGACATCTGTCAGGCTGCAGACAGTCACAAGCAAAGCAAAACATCAAATCTGATTCTCATTAATGACTTTTTATAAGTGTGACACTGAGACTTTGGAGCAATACAAATTCAGATGGCTTTGCAAATAACAGAAAAATAAATTTAAAAAAAAAAAAAAAAAAGAAAACACACCCAAATTAATGATGGTGACGACGACGTGATGACAATATGAGACTGGGTCGAACATTTCGAGCCAGTTCAAGACTGCAATCAATGTCTGCTTTTCTCAAAATAGATCAATCTTCTGTTGTCAGCTGCATGATACACTTAAGCTGAACAACTCTAAAATATATCCCCAGTGCAGAATTTTTTGATTTGCTTTAGATCGGTTTCAATCAAACTCCCAGCCTAGCTTAAAACATTCAACTTGCCAGCTGGGATTAAACTTAACCCTCTGGTTGTCAAAATGCCTGAATCTGCAGTGAGTTTACTGCAATCAGTCACGATTCAGCCTCATTAGGGCCTAAGAGTGTTGAACATCCAATTTCTCCTTGTAATTTCAAAGACTATTCAACCCCCCAGGTCATGAGAATTAAGATTTTTATCAGCCAAGGTGGATTTTTTTTCTGATCTTTTAAACAACCAACACTCCCTAACCACAGTGTGGGGGCAATTAAGAGAGGAGAATTGGTTCTTTGATTCAATTTATCAGTGGACATATATGTATTCGAGACTTCAAATGGCCATGAGGTTCCATTGGTGGGAACAATTAATTTAGAACTTATTAATAATTATAATAATAATCAACCCTAACACTCATGAATGCAGTTCATTAAGAACTTTCAAACTATTTAAACTGACTACTGAACTCAACTAACCTTCCAGTCCAGTTGATCATGCAAGCAGTGGGTCCATCTCACCCAGAAGGCACGTAGCCCTGGTGGCCTGCTTCTCGCGGCATGAATGCACCCCAGTCAGTCAGTGCTGAGTTGACGGCTTGACAGAAATAAATCCTTGTCAGAGGCTGACATCTGTCAGGCTGCAGACAGTCACAAGCAAAGCAAAACATCAAATCTGATTCTCATTAATGACTTTTTATAAGTGTGACACTGAGACTTTGGAGCAATACAAATTGAAGATGGCTTTGCAAATAACAGAAAAATAAATTTTAAAAAAAAAAGAAAAGAAAACACACCCAAATTAATGATGGTGACGACGACGTGATGGCAATATGAGACTGGGTCGAACATTTCGACCCAGTTCAAGAC
>NW_028146410.1:5000-22865 GCF_977016875.1 Pavona decussata
CAGTTGATCATGCAAGCAGTGGGTCCATCTCACCCAGAAGGCACGTAGCCCTGGTGGCCTGCTTCTCGCGGCATGAATGCACCCCAGTCAGTCAGTGCTGAGTTGACGGCTTGACAGAAATAAATCCTTGTCAGAGGCTGACATCTGTCAGGCTGCAGACAGTCACAAGCAAAGCAAAACATCAAATCTGATTCTCATTAATGACTTTTTATAAGTGTGACACTGAGACTTTGGAGCAATACAAATTCAGATGGCTTTGCAAATAACAGAAAAATAAATTTAAAAAAAAAAAAAAAAAAAGAAAACACACCCAAATTAATGATGGTGACGACGACGTGATGACAATATGAGACTGGGTCGAACATTTCGAGCCAGTTCAAGACTGCAATCAATGTCTGCTTTTCTCAAAATAGATCAATCTTCTGTTGTCAGCTGCATGATACACTTAAGCTGAACAACTCTAAAATATATCCCCAGTGCAGAATTTTTTGATTTGCTTTAGATCGGTTTCAATCAAACTCCCAGCCTAGCTTAAAACATTCAACTTGCCAGCTGGGATTAAACTTAACCCTCTGGTTGTCAAAATGCCTGAATCTGCAGTGAGTTTACTGCAATCAGTCACGATTCAGCCTCATTAGGGCCTAAGAGTGTTGAACATCCAATTTCTCCTTGTAATTTCAAAGACTATTCAACCCCCCAGGTCATGAGAATTAAGATTTTTATCAGCCAAGGTGGATTTTTTTTCTGATCTTTTAAACAACCAACACTCCCTAACCACAGTGTGGGGGCAATTAAGAGAGGAGAATTGGTTCTTTGATTCAATTTATCAGTGGACATATATGTATTCGAGACTTAAAATGGTCATGAGGTTCCATCGGTGGGCACAATTAATTTAGAACTTATTAATAATTATAATAATAATCAACCCTAACACTCATGAATGCAGTTCATTAAGAACTTTCAAACTTTTTAAACTGACTACTGAACTCAACTAACCTTCCAGTCCAGTTGATCATGCAAGCAGTGGGTCCATCTCACCCAGAAGGCACGTAGCCCTAGTGGCCTGCTTCTCGCGGCATGAATGCACCCCAGTCAGTCAGTGCTGAGTTGACGGCTTGACAGAAATAAATCCTTGTCAGAGGCTGACATCTGTCAGGCTGCAGACAGTCACAAGCAAAGCAAAACATCAAATCTGATTCTCATTAATGACTTTTTATAAGTGTGACACTGAGACTTTGGAGCAATACAAATTCAGATGGCTTTGCAAATAACAGAAAAATAAATTTAAAAAAAAAAAAAAAAAAAAAAGAAAACACACCCAAATTAATGATGGTGACGACGACGTGATGACAATATGAGACTGGGTCGAACATTTCGAGCCAGTTCAAGACTGCAATCAATGTCTGCTTTTCTCAAAATAGATCAATCTTCTGTTGTCAGCTGCATGATACACTTAAGCTGAACAACTCTAAAATATATCCCCAGTGCAGAATTTTTTGATTTGCTTTAGATCGGTTTCAATCAAACTCCCAGCCTAGCTTAAAACATTCAACTTGCCAGCTGGGATTAAACTTAACCCTCTGGTTGTCAAAATGCCTGAATCTGCAGTGAGTTTACTGCAATCAGTCACGATTCAGCCTCATTAGGGCCTAAGAGTGTTGAACATCCAATTTCTCCTTGTAATTTCAAAGACTATTCAACCCCCCAGGTCATGAGAATTAAGATTTTTATCAGCCAAGGTGGATTTTTTTTCTGATCTTTTAAACAACCAACACTCCCTAACCACAGTGTGGGGGCAATTAAGAGAGGAGAATTGGTTCTTTGATTCAATTTATCAGTGGACATATATGTATTCGAGACTTAAAATGGTCATGAGGTTCCATCGGTGGGCACAATTAATTTAGAACTTATTAATAATTATAATAATAATCAACCCTAACACTCATGAATGCAGTTCATTAAGAACTTTCAAACTTTTTAAACTGACTACTGAACTCAACTAACCTTCCAGTCCAGTTGATCATGCAAGCAGTGGGTCCATCTCACCCAGAAGGCACGTAGCCCTGGTGGCCTGCTTCTCGCGGCATGAATGCACCCCAGTCAGTCAGTGCTGAGTTGACGGCTTGACAGAAATAAATCCTTGTCAGAGGCTGACATCTGTCAGGCTGCAGACAGTCACAAGCAAAGCAAAACATCAAATCTGATTCTCATTAATGACTTTTTATAAGTGTGACACTGAGACTTTGGAGCAATACAAATTCAGATGGCTTTGCAAATAACAGAAAAATAAATTTAAAAAAAAAAAAAAAAAAAAGAAAACACACCCAAATTAATGATGGTGACGACGACGTGATGACAATATGAGACTGGGTCGAACATTTCGAGCCAGTTCAAGACTGCAATCAATGTCTGCTTTTCTCAAAATAGATCAATCTTCTGTTGTCAGCTGCATGATACACTTAAGCTGAACAACTCTAAAATATATCCCCAGTGCAGAATTTTTTGATTTGCTTTAGATCGGTTTCAATCAAACTCCCAGCCTAGCTTAAAACATTCAACTTGCCAGCTGGGATTAAACTTAACCCTCTGGTTGTCAAAATGCCTGAATCTGCAGTGAGTTTACTGCAATCAGTCACGATTCAGCCTCATTAGGGCCTAAGAGTGTTGAACATCCAATTTCTCCTTGTAATTTCAAAGACTATTCAACCCCCCAGGTCATGAGAATTAAGATTTTTATCAGCCAAGGTGGATTTTTTTTCTGATCTTTTAAACAACCAACACTCCCTAACCACAGTGTGGGGGCAATTAAGAGAGGAGAATTGGTTCTTTGATTCAATTTATCAGTGGACATATATGTATTCGAGACTTAAAATGGTCATGAGGTTCCATCGGTGGGCACAATTAATTTAGAACTTATTAATAATTATAATAATAATCAACCCTAACACTCATGAATGCAGTTCATTAAGAACTTTCAAACTTTTTAAACTGACTACTGAACTCAACTAACCTTCCAGTCCAGTTGATCATGCAAGCAGTGGGTCCATCTCACCCAGAAGGCACGTAGCCCTGGTGGCCTGCTTCTCGCGGCATGAATGCACCCCAGTCAGTCAGTGCTGAGTTGACGGCTTGACAGAAATAAATCCTTGTCAGAGGCTGACATCTGTCAGGCTGCAGACAGTCACAAGCAAAGCAAAACATCAAATCTGATTCTCATTAATGACTTTTTATAAGTGTGACACTGAGACTTTGGAGCAATACAAATTCAGATGGCTTTGCAAATAACAGAAAAATAAATTTAAAAAAAAAAAAAAAAAAAGAAAACACACCCAAATTAATGATGGTGACGACGACGTGATGACAATATGAGACTGGGTCGAACATTTCGAGCCAGTTCAAGACTGCAATCAATGTCTGCTTTTCTCAAAATAGATCAATCTTCTGTTGTCAGCTGCATGATACACTTAAGCTGAACAACTCTAAAATATATCCCCAGTGCAGAATTTTTTGATTTGCTTTAGATCGGTTTCAATCAAACTCCCAGCCTAGCTTAAAACATTCAACTTGCCAGCTGGGATTAAACTTAACCCTCTGGTTGTCAAAATGCCTGAATCTGCAGTGAGTTTACTGCAATCAGTCACGATTCAGCCTCATTAGGGCCTAAGAGTGTTGAACATCCAATTTCTCCTTGTAATTTCAAAGACTATTCAACCCCCCAGGTCATGAGAATTAAGATTTTTATCAGCCAAGGTGGATTTTTTTTCTGATCTTTTAAACAACCAACACTCCCTAACCACAGTGTGGGGGCAATTAAGAGAGGAGAATTGGTTCTTTGATTCAATTTATCAGTGGACATATATGTATTCGAGACTTAAAATGGTCATGAGGTTCCATCGGTGGGCACAATTAATTTAGAACTTATTAATAATTATAATAATAATCAACCCTAACACTCATGAATGCAGTTCATTAAGAACTTTCAAACTTTTTAAACTGACTACTGAACTCAACTAACCTTCCAGTCCAGTTGATCATGCAAGCAGTGGGTCCATCTCACCCAGAAGGCACGTAGCCCTGGTGGCCTGCTTCTCGCGGCATGAATGCACCCCAGTCAGTCAGTGCTGAGTTGACGGCTTGACAGAAATAAATCCTTGTCAGAGGCTGACATCTGTCAGGCTGCAGACAGTCACAAGCAAAGCAAAACATCAAATCTGATTCTCATTAATGACTTTTTATAAGTGTGACACTGAGACTTTGGAGCAATACAAATTCAGATGGCTTTGCAAATAACAGAAAAATAAATTTAAAAAAAAAAAAAAAAAAAGAAAACACACCCAAATTAATGATGGTGACGACGACGTGATGACAATATGAGACTGGGTCGAACATTTCGAGCCAGTTCAAGACTGCAATCAATGTCTGCTTTTCTCAAAATAGATCAATCTTCTGTTGTCAGCTGCATGATACACTTAAGCTGAACAACTCTAAAATATATCCCCAGTGCAGAATTTTTTGATTTGCTTTAGATCGGTTTCAATCAAACTCCCAGCCTAGCTTAAAACATTCAACTTGCCAGCTGGGATTAAACTTAACCCTCTGGTTGTCAAAATGCCTGAATCTGCAGTGAGTTTACTGCAATCAGTCACGATTCAGCCTCATTAGGGCCTAAGAGTGTTGAACATCCAATTTCTCCTTGTAATTTCAAAGACTATTCAACCCCCCAGGTCATGAGAATTAAGATTTTTATCAGCCAAGGTGGATTTTTTTTCTGATCTTTTAAACAACCAACACTCCCTAACCACAGTGTGGGGGCAATTAAGAGAGGAGAATTGGTTCTTTGATTCAATTTATCAGTGGACATATATGTATTCGAGACTTAAAATGGTCATGAGGTTCCATCGGTGGGCACAATTAATTTAGAACTTATTAATAATTATAATAATAATCAACCCTAACACTCATGAATGCAGTTCATTAAGAACTTTCAAACTTTTTAAACTGACTACTGAACTCAACTAACCTTCCAGTCCAGTTGATCATGCAAGCAGTGGGTCCATCTCACCCAGAAGGCACGTAGCCCTGGTGGCCTGCTTCTCGCGGCATGAATGCACCCCAGTCAGTCAGTGCTGAGTTGACGGCTTGACAGAAATAAATCCTTGTCAGAGGCTGACATCTGTCAGGCTGCAGACAGTCACAAGCAAAGCAAAACATCAAATTTGATTCTCATTAATGACTTTTTATAAGTGTGACACTGAGACTTTGGAGCAATACAAATTCAGATGGCTTTGCAAATAACAGAAAAATAAATTTAAAAAAAAAAAAAAAAAAAAGAAAACACACCCAAATTAATGATGGTGACGACGACGTGATGACAATATGAGACTGGGTCGAACATTTCGAGCCAGTTCAAGACTGCAATCAATGTCTGCTTTTCTCAAAATAGATCAATCTTCTGTTGTCAGCTGCATGATACACTTAAGCTGAACAACTCTAAAATATATCCCCAGTGCAGAATTTTTTGATTTGCTTTAGATCGGTTTCAATCAAACTCCCAGCCTAGCTTAAAACATTCAACTTGCCAGCTGGGATTAAACTTAACCCTCTGGTTGTCAAAATGCCTGAATCTGCAGTGAGTTTACTGCAATCAGTCACGATTCAGCCTCATTAGGGCCTAAGAGTGTTGAACATCCAATTTCTCCTTGTAATTTCAAAGACTATTCAACCCCCCAGGTCATGAGAATTAAGATTTTTATCAGCCAAGGTGGATTTTTTTTCTGATCTTTTAAACAACCAACACTCCCTAACCACAGTGTGGGGGCAATTAAGAGAGGAGAATTGGTTCTTTGATTCAATTTATCAGTGGACATATATGTATTCGAGACTTAAAATGGTCATGAGGTTCCATCGGTGGGCACAATTAATTTAGAACTTATTAATAATTATAATAATAATCAACCCTAACACTCATGAATGCAGTTCATTAAGAACTTTCAAACTTTTTAAACTGACTACTGAACTCAACTAACCTTCCAGTCCAGTTGATCATGCAAGCAGTGGGTCCATCTCACCCAGAAGGCACGTAGCCCTGGTGGCCTGCTTCTCGCGGCATGAATGCACCCCAGTCAGTCAGTGCTGAGTTGACGGCTTGACAGAAATAAATCCTTGTCAGAGGCTGACATCTGTCAGGCTGCAGACAGTCACAAGCAAAGCAAAACATCAAATCTGATTCTCATTAATGACTTTTTATAAGTGTGACACTGAGACTTTGGAGCAATACAAATTCAGATGGCTTTGCAAATAACAGAAAAATAAATTTAAAAAAAAAAAAAAAAAAAGAAAACACACCCAAATTAATGATGGTGACGACGACGTGATGACAATATGAGACTGGGTCGAACATTTCGAGCCAGTTCAAGACTGCAATCAATGTCTGCTTTTCTCAAAATAGATCAATCTTCTGTTGTCAGCTGCATGATACACTTAAGCTGAACAACTCTAAAATATATCCCCAGTGCAGAATTTTTTGATTTGCTTTAGATCGGTTTCAATCAAACTCCCAGCCTAGCTTAAAACATTCAACTTGCCAGCTGGGATTAAACTTAACCCTCTGGTTGTCAAAATGCCTGAATCTGCAGTGAGTTTACTGCAATCAGTCACGATTCAGCCTCATTAGGGCCTAAGAGTGTTGAACATCCAATTTCTCCTTGTAATTTCAAAGACTATTCAACCCCCCAGGTCATGAGAATTAAGATTTTTATCAGCCAAGGTGGATTTTTTTTCTGATCTTTTAAACAACCAACACTCCCTAACCACAGTGTGGGGGCAATTAAGAGAGGAGAATTGGTTCTTTGATTCAATTTATCAGTGGACATATATGTATTCGAGACTTAAAATGGTCATGAGGTTCCATCGGTGGGCACAATTAATTTAGAACTTATTAATAATTATAATAATAATCAACCCTAACACTCATGAATGCAGTTCATTAAGAACTTTCAAACTTTTTAAACTGACTACTGAACTCAACTAACCTTCCAGTCCAGTTGATCATGCAAGCAGTGGGTCCATCTCACCCAGAAGGCACGTAGCCCTGGTGGCCTGCTTCTCGCGGCATGAATGCACCCCAGTCAGTCAGTGCTGAGTTGACGGCTTGACAGAAATAAATCCTTGTCAGAGGCTGACATCTGTCAGGCTGCAGACAGTCACAAGCAAAGCAAAACATCAAATCTGATTCTCATTAATGACTTTTTATAAGTGTGACACTGAGACTTTGGAGCAATACAAATTCAGATGGCTTTGCAAATAACAGAAAAATAAATTTAAAAAAAAAAAAAAAAAAAAGAAAACACACCCAAATTAATGATGGTGACGACGACGTGATGACAATATGAGACTGGGTCGAACATTTCGAGCCAGTTCAAGACTGCAATCAATGTCTGCTTTTCTCAAAATAGATCAATCTTCTGTTGTCAGCTGCATGATACACTTAAGCTGAACAACTCTAAAATATATCCCCAGTGCAGAATTTTTTGATTTGCTTTAGATCGGTTTCAATCAAACTCCCAGCCTAGCTTAAAACATTCAACTTGCCAGCTGGGATTAAACTTAACCCTCTGGTTGTCAAAATGCCTGAATCTGCAGTGAGTTTACTGCAATCAGTCACGATTCAGCCTCATTAGGGCCTAAGAGTGTTGAACATCCAATTTCTCCTTGTAATTTCAAAGACTATTCAACCCCCCAGGTCATGAGAATTAAGATTTTTATCAGCCAAGGTGGATTTTTTTTCTGATCTTTTAAACAACCAACACTCCCTAACCACAGTGTGGGGGCAATTAAGAGAGGAGAATTGGTTCTTTGATTCAATTTATCAGTGGACATATATGTATTCGAGACTTAAAATGGTCATGAGGTTCCATCGGTGGGCACAATTAATTTAGAACTTATTAATAATTATAATAATAATCAACCCTAACACTCATGAATGCAGTTCATTAAGAACTTTCAAACTTTTTAAACTGACTACTGAACTCAACTAACCTTCCAGTCCAGTTGATCATGCAAGCAGTGGGTCCATCTCACCCAGAAGGCACGTAGCCCTGGTGGCCTGCTTCTCGCGGCATGAATGCACCCCAGTCAGTCAGTGCTGAGTTGACGGCTTGACAGAAATAAATCCTTGTCAGAGGCTGACATCTGTCAGGCTGCAGACAGTCACAAGCAAAGCAAAACATCAAATCTGATTCTCATTAATGACTTTTTATAAGTGTGACACTGAGACTTTGGAGCAATACAAATTCAGATGGCTTTGCAAATAACAGAAAAATAAATTTAAAAAAAAAAAAAAAAAAAAGAAAACACACCCAAATTAATGATGGTGACGACGACGTGATGACAATATGAGACTGGGTCGAACATTTCGAGCCAGTTCAAGACTGCAATCAATGTCTGCTTTTCTCAAAATAGATCAATCTTCTGTTGTCAGCTGCATGATACACTTAAGCTGAACAACTCTAAAATATATCCCCAGTGCAGAATTTTTTGATTTGCTTTAGATCGGTTTCAATCAAACTCCCAGCCTAGCTTAAAACATTCAACTTGCCAGCTGGGATTAAACTTAACCCTCTGGTTGTCAAAATGCCTGAATCTGCAGTGAGTTTACTGCAATCAGTCACGATTCAGCCTCATTAGGGCCTAAGAGTGTTGAACATCCAATTTCTCCTTGTAATTTCAAAGACTATTCAACCCCCCAGGTCATGAGAATTAAGATTTTTATCAGCCAAGGTGGATTTTTTTTCTGATCTTTTAAACAACCAACACTCCCTAACCACAGTGTGGGGGCAATTAAGAGAGGAGAATTGGTTCTTTGATTCAATTTATCAGTGGACATATATGTATTCGAGACTTAAAATGGTCATGAGGTTCCATCGGTGGGCACAATTAATTTAGAACTTATTAATAATTATAATAATAATCAACCCTAACACTCATGAATGCAGTTCATTAAGAACTTTCAAACTTTTTAAACTGACTACTGAACTCAACTAACCTTCCAGTCCAGTTGATCATGCAAGCAGTGGGTCCATCTCACCCAGAAGGCACGTAGCCCTGGTGGCCTGCTTCTCGCGGCATGAATGCACCCCAGTCAGTCAGTGCTGAGTTGACGGCTTGACAGAAATAAATCCTTGTCAGAGGCTGACATCTGTCAGGCTGCAGACAGTCACAAGCAAAGCAAAACATCAAATCTGATTCTCATTAATGACTTTTTATAAGTGTGACACTGAGACTTTGGAGCAATACAAATTCAGATGGCTTTGCAAATAACAGAAAAATAAATTTAAAAAAAAAAAAAAAAAAAGAAAACACACCCAAATTAATGATGGTGACGACGACGTGATGGCAATATGAGACTGGGTCGAACATTTCGACCCAGTTCAAGACTGCAATCAATGTCTGCTTTTCTCAAAATAGATCAATCTTCTGTTGTCAGCTGCATGATACACTTAAGCTGAACAACTCTAAAATATATCCCCAGTGCAGAATTTTTTGATTTGCTTTAGATCGGTTTCAATCAAACTCCCAGCCTAGCTTAAAACATTCAACTTGCCAGCTGGGATTAAATTTAACCCTCTGGTTGTCAAAATGCCTGAATCTGCAGTGAGTTTACTGCAATCAGTCACGATTCAGCCTCATTAGGGCCTAAGAGTGTTGAACATCCAATTTCTCCTTGTAATTTCAAAGACTATTCAACCCCCCAGGTCATGAGAATTAAGATTTTTATCAGCCAAGGTGGATTTTTTTTCTGATCTTTTAAACAACCAACACTCCCTAACCACAGTGTGGGGGCAATTAAGAGAGGAGAATTGGTTCTTTGATTCAATTTATCAGTGGACATATATGTATTCGAGACTTCAAATGGCCATGAGGTTCCATTGGTGGGAACAATTAATTTAGAACTTATTAATAATTATAATAATAATCAACCCTAACACTCATGAATGCAGTTCATTAAGAACTTTCAAACTATTTAAACTGACTACTGAACTCAACTAACCTTCCAGTCCAGTTGATCATGCAAGCAGTGGGTCCATCTCACCCAGAAGGCACGTAGCCCTGGTGGCCTGCTTCTCGCGGCATGAATGCACCCCAGTCAGTCAGTGCTGAGTTGACGGCTTGACAGAAATAAATCCTTGTCAGAGGCTGACATCTGTCAGGCTGCAGACAGTCACAAGCAAAGCAAAACATCAAATCTGATTCTCATTAATGACTTTTTATAAGTGTGACACTGAGACTTTGGAGCAATACAAATTGAAGATGGCTTTGCAAATAACAGAAAAATAAATTTTAAAAAAAAAAAGAAAAGAAAACACACCCAAATTAATGATGGTGACGACGACGTGATGGGCAATATGAGACTGGGTCGAACATTTCGACCCAGTTCAAGACTGCAATCAATGTCTGCTTTTCTCAAAATAGATCAATCTTCTGTTGTCAGCTGCATGATACACTTAAGCTGAACAACTCTAAAATATATCCCCAGTGCAGAATTTTTTGATTTGCTTTAGATCGGTTTCAATCAAACTCCCAGCCTAGCTTAAAACATTCAACTTGCCAGCTGGGATTAAATTTAACCCTCTGGTTGTCAAAATGCCTGAATCTGCAGTGAGTTTACTGCAATCAGTCACGATTCAGCCTCATTAGGGCCTAAGAGTGTTGAACATCCAATTTCTCCTTGTAATTTCAAAGACTATTCAACCCCCCAGGTCATGAGAATTAAGATTTTTATCAGCCAAGGTGGATTTTTTTTCTGATCTTTTAAACAACCAACACTCCCTAACCACAGTGTGGGGGCAATTAAGAGAGGAGAATTGGTTCTTTGATTCAATTTATCAGTGGACATATATGTATTCGAGACTTCAAATGGCCATGAGGTTCCATTGGTGGGAACAATTAATTTAGAACTTATTAATAATTATAATAATAATCAACCCTAACACTCATGAATGCAGTTCATTAAGAACTTTCAAACTATTTAAACTGACTACTGAACTCAACTAACCTTCCAGTCCAGTTGATCATGCAAGCAGTGGGTCCATCTCACCCAGAAGGCACGTAGCCCTGGTGGCCTGCTTCTCGCGGCATGAATGCACCCCAGTCAGTCAGTGCTGAGTTGACGGCTTGACAGAAATAAATCCTTGTCAGAGGCTGACATCTGTCAGGCTGCAGACAGTCACAAGCAAAGCAAAACATCAAATCTGATTCTCATTAATGACTTTTTATAAGTGTGACACTGAGACTTTGGAGCAATACAAATTGAAGATGGCTTTGCAAATAACAGAAAAATAAATTTTAAAAAAAAAAAGAAAAGAAAACACACCCAAATTAATGATGGTGACGACGACGTGATGGCAATATGAGACTGGGTCGAACATTTCGACCCAGTTCAAGACTGCAATCAATGTCTGCTTTTCTCAAAATAGATCAATCTTCTGTTGTCAGCTGCATGATACACTTAAGCTGAACAACTCTAAAATATATCCCCAGTGCAGAATTTTTTGATTTGCTTTAGATCGGTTTCAATCAAACTCCCAGCCTAGCTTAAAACATTCAACTTGCCAGCTGGGATTAAATTTAACCCTCTGGTTGTCAAAATGCCTGAATCTGCAGTGAGTTTACTGCAATCAGTCACGATTCAGCCTCATTAGGGCCTAAGAGTGTTGAACATCCAATTTCTCCTTGTAATTTCAAAGACTATTCAACCCCCCAGGTCATGAGAATTAAGATTTTTATCAGCCAAGGTGGATTTTTTTTCTGATCTTTTAAACAACCAACACTCCCTAACCACAGTGTGGGGGCAATTAAGAGAGGAGAATTGGTTCTTTGATTCAATTTATCAGTGGACATATATGTATTCGAGACTTCAAATGGCCATGAGGTTCCATTGGTGGGAACAATTAATTTAGAACTTATTAATAATTATAATAATAATCAACCCTAACACTCATGAATGCAGTTCATTAAGAACTTTCAAACTATTTAAACTGACTACTGAACTCAACTAACCTTCCAGTCCAGTTGATCATGCAAGCAGTGGGTCCATCTCACCCAGAAGGCACGTAGCCCTGGTGGCCTGCTTCTCGCGGCATGAATGCACCCCAGTCAGTCAGTGCTGAGTTGACGGCTTGACAGAAATAAATCCTTGTCAGAGGCTGACATCTGTCAGGCTGCAGACAGTCACAAGCAAAGCAAAACATCAAATCTGATTCTCATTAATGACTTTTTATAAGTGTGACACTGAGACTTTGGAGCAATACAAATTGAAGATGGCTTTGCAAATAACAGAAAAATAAATTTTAAAAAAAAAAAGAAAAGAAAACACACCCAAATTAATGATGGTGACGACGACGTGATGGCAATATGAGACTGGGTCGAACATTTCGACCCAGTTCAAGACTGCAATCAATGTCTGCTTTTCTCAAAATAGATCAATCTTCTGTTGTCAGCTGCATGATACACTTAAGCTGAACAACTCTAAAATATATCCCCAGTGCAGAATTTTTTGATTTGCTTTAGATCGGTTTCAATCAAACTCCCAGCCTAGCTTAAAACATTCAACTTGCCAGCTGGGATTAAATTTAACCCTCTGGTTGTCAAAATGCCTGAATCTGCAGTGAGTTTACTGCAATCAGTCACGATTCAGCCTCATTAGGGCCTAAGAGTGTTGAACATCCAATTTCTCCTTGTAATTTCAAAGACTATTCAACCCCCCAGGTCATGAGAATTAAGATTTTTATCAGCCAAGGTGGATTTTTTTTCTGATCTTTTAAACAACCAACACTCCCTAACCACAGTGTGGGGGCAATTAAGAGAGGAGAATTGGTTCTTTGATTCAATTTATCAGTGGACATATATGTATTCGAGACTTCAAATGGCCATGAGGTTCCATTGGTGGGAACAATTAATTTAGAACTTATTAATAATTATAATAATAATCAACCCTAACACTCATGAATGCAGTTCATTAAGAACTTTCAAACTATTTAAACTGACTACTGAACTCAACTAACCTTCCAGTCCAGTTGATCATGCAAGCAATGGGTCCATCTCACCCAGAAGGCACGTAGCCCTGGTGGCCTGCTTCTCGCGGCATGAATGCACCCCAGTCAGTCAGTGCTGAGTTGACGGCTTGACAGAAATAAATCCTTGTCAGAGGCTGACATCTGTCAGGCTGCAGACAGTCACAAGCAAAGCAAAACATCAAATCTGATTCTCATTAATGACTTTTTATAAGTGTGACACTGAGACTTTGGAGCAATACAAATTGAAGATGGCTTTGCAAATAACAGAAAAATAAATTTTAAAAAAAAAAAAAAAAGAAAACACACCCAAATTAATGATGGTGACGACGACGTGATGACAATATGAGACTGGGTCGAACATTTCGAGCCAGTTCAAGACTGCAATCAATGTCTGCTTTTCTCAAAATAGATCAATCTTCTGTTGTCAGCTGCATGATACACTTAAGCTGAACAACTCTAAAATATATCCCCAGTGCAGAATTTTTTGATTTGCTTTAGATCGGTTTCAATCAAACTCCCAGCCTAGCTTAAAACATTCAACTTGCCAGCTGGGATTAAACTTAACCCTCTGGTTGTCAAAATGCCTGAATCTGCAGTGAGTTTACTGCAATCAGTCACGATTCAGCCTCATTAGGGCCTAAGAGTGTTGAACATCCAATTTCTCCTTGTAATTTCAAAGACTATTCAACCCCCCAGGTCATGAGAATTAAGATTTTTATCAGCCAAGGTGGATTTTTTTTCTGATCTTTTAAACAACCAACACTCCCTAACCACAGTGTGGGGGCAATTAAGAGAGGAGAATTGGTTCTTTGATTCAATTTATCAGTGGACATATATGTATTCGAGACTTAAAATGGTCATGAGGTTCCATCGGTGGGCACAATTAATTTAGAACTTATTAATAATTATAATAATAATCAACCCTAACACTCATGAATGCAGTTCATTAAGAACTTTCAAACTTTTTAAACTGACTACTGAACTCAACTAACCTTCCAGTCCAGTTGATCATGCAAGCAGTGGGTCCATCTCACCCAGAAGGCACGTAGCCCTGGTGGCCTGCTTCTCGCGGCATGAATGCACCCCAGTCAGTCAGTGCTGAGTTGACGGCTTGACAGAAATAAATCCTTGTCAGAGGCTGACATCTGTCAGGCTGCAGACAGTCACAAGCAAAGCAAAACATCAAATCTGATTCTCATTAATGACTTTTTATAAGTGTGACACTGAGACTTTGGAGCAATACAAATTCAGATGGCTTTGCAAATAACAGAAAAATAAATTTAAAAAAAAAAAAAAAAAAAGAAAACACACCCAAATTAATGATGGTGACGACGACGTGATGACAATATGAGACTGGGTCGAACATTTCGAGCCAGTTCAAGACTGCAATCAATGTCTGCTTTTCTCAAAATAGATCAATCTTCTGTTGTCAGCTGCATGATACACTTAAGCTGAACAACTCTAAAATATATCCCCAGTGCAGAATTTTTTGATTTGCTTTAGATCGGTTTCAATCAAACTCCCAGCCTAGCTTAAAACATTCAACTTGCCAGCTGGGATTAAACTTAACCCTCTGGTTGTCAAAATGCCTGAATCTGCAGTGAGTTTACTGCAATCAGTCACGATTCAGCCTCATTAGGGCCTAAGAGTGTTGAACATCCAATTTCTCCTTGTAATTTCAAAGACTATTCAACCCCCCAGGTCATGAGAATTAAGATTTTTATCAGCCAAGGTGGATTTTTTTTCTGATCTTTTAAACAACCAACACTCCCTAACCACAGTGTGGGGGCAATTAAGAGAGGAGAATTGGTTCTTTGATTCAATTTATCAGTGGACATATATGTATTCGAGACTTAAAATGGTCATGAGGTTCCATCGGTGGGCACAATTAATTTAGAACTTATTAATAATTATAATAATAATCAACCCTAACACTCATGAATGCAGTTCATTAAGAACTTTCAAACTTTTTAAACTGACTACTGAACTCAACTAACCTTCCAGTCCAGTTGATCATGCAAGCAGTGGGTCCATCTCACCCAGAAGGCACGTAGCCCTGGTGGCCTGCTTCTCGCGGCATGAATGCACCCCAGTCAGTCAGTGCTGAGTTGACGGCTTGACAGAAATAAATCCTTGTCAGAGGCTGACATCTGTCAGGCTGCAGACAGTCACAAGCAAAGCAAAACATCAAATCTGATTCTCATTAATGACTTTTTATAAGTGTGACACTGAGACTTTGGAGCAATACAAATTCAGATGGCTTTGCAAATAACAGAAAAATAAATTTTAAAAAAAAAAAAAAAAGAAAACACACCCAAATTAATGATGGTGACGACGACGTGATGACAATATGAGACTGGGTCGAACATTTCGAGCCAGTTCAAGACTGCAATCAATGTCTGCTTTTCTCAAAATAGATCAATCTTCTGTTGTCAGCTGCATGATACACTTAAGCTGAACAACTCTAAAATATATCCCCAGTGCAGAATTTTTTGATTTGCTTTAGATCGGTTTCAATCAAACTCCCAGCCTAGCTTAAAACATTCAACTTGCCAGCTGGGATTAAACTTAACCCTCTGGTTGTCAAAATGCCTGAATCTGCAGTGAGTTTACTGCAATCAGTCACGATTCAGCCTCATTAGGGCCTAAGAGTGTTGAACATCCAATTTCTCCTTGTAATTTCAAAGACTATTCAACCCCCCAGGTCATGAGAATTAAGATTTTTATCAGCCAAGGTGGATTTTTTTTCTGATCTTTTAAACAACCAACACTCCCTAACCACAGTGTGGGGGCAATTAAGAGAGGAGAATTGGTTCTTTGATTCAATTTATCAGTGGACATATATGTATTCGAGACTTAAAATGGTCATGAGGTTCCATCGGTGGGCACAATTAATTTAGAACTTATTAATAATTATAATAATAATCAACCCTAACACTCATGAATGCAGTTCATTAAGAACTTTCAAACTTTTTAAACTGACTACTGAACTCAACTAACCTTCCAGTCCAGTTGATCATGCAAGCAGTGGGTCCATCTCACCCAGAAGGCACGTAGCCCTGGTGGCCTGCTTCTCGCGGCATGAATGCACCCCAGTCAGTCAGTGCTGAGTTGACGGCTTGACAGAAATAAATCCTTGTCAGAGGCTGACATCTGTCAGGCTGCAGACAGTCACAAGCAAAGCAAAACATCAAATCTGATTCTCATTAATGACTTTTTATAAGTGTGACACTGAGACTTTGGAGCAATACAAATTCAGATGGCTTTGCAAATAACAGAAAAATAAATTTTAAAAAAAAAAAAAAAAGAAAACACACCCAAATTAATGATGGTGACGACGACGTGATGACAATATGAGACTGGGTCGAACATTTCGAGCCAGTTCAAGACTGCAATCAATGTCTGCTTTTCTCAAAATAGATCAATCTTCTGTTGTCAGCTGCATGATACACTTAAGCTGAACAACTCTAAAATATATCCCCAGTGCAGAATTTTTTGATTTGCTTTAGATCGGTTTCAATCAAACTCCCAGCCTAGCTTAAAACATTCAACTTGCCAGCTGGGATTAAACTTAACCCTCTGGTTGTCAAAATGCCTGAATCTGCAGTGAGTTTACTGCAATCAGTCACGATTCAGCCTCATTAGGGCCTAAGAGTGTTGAACATCCAATTTCTCCTTGTAATTTCAAAGACTATTCAACCCCCCAGGTCATGAGAATTAAGATTTTTATCAGCCAAGGTGGATTTTTTTTCTGATCTTTTAAACAACCAACACTCCCTAACCACAGTGTGGGGGCAATTAAGAGAGGAGAATTGGTTCTTTGATTCAATTTATCAGTGGACATATATGTATTCGAGACTTAAAATGGTCATGAGGTTCCATCGGTGGGCACAATTAATTTAGAACTTATTAATAATTATAATAATAATCAACCCTAACACTCATGAATGCAGTTCATTAAGAACTTTCAAACTTTTTAAACTGACTACTGAACTCAACTAACCTTCCAGTCCAGTTGATCATGCAAGCAGTGGGTCCATCTCACCCAGAAGGCACGTAGCCCTGGTGGCCTGCTTCTCGCGGCATGAATGCACCCCAGTCAGTCAGTGCTGAGTTGACGGCTTGACAGAAATAAATCCTTGTCAGAGGCTGACATCTGTCAGGCTGCAGACAGTCACAAGCAAAGCAAAACATCAAATCTGATTCTCATTAATGACTTTTTATAAGTGTGACACTGAGACTTTGGAGCAATACAAATTCAGATGGCTTTGCAAATAACAGAAAAATAAATTTTAAAAAAAAAAAAAAAAGAAAACACACCCAAATTAATGATGGTGACGACGACGTGATGACAATATGAGACTGGGTCGAACATTTCGAGCCAGTTCAAGACTGCAATCAATGTCTGCTTTTCTCAAAATAGATCAATCTTCTGTTGTCAGCTGCATGATACACTTAAGCTGAACAACTCTAAAATATATCCCCAGTGCAGAATTTTTTGATTTGCTTTAGATCGGTTTCAATCAAACTCCCAGCCTAGCTTAAAACATTCAACTTGCCAGCTGGGATTAAACTTAACCCTCTGGTTGTCAAAATGCCTGAATCTGCAGTGAGTTTACTGCAATCAGTCACGATTCAGCCTCATTAGGGCCTAAGAGTGTTGAACATCCAATTTCTCCTTGTAATTTCAAAGACTATTCAACCCCCCAGGTCATGAGAATTAAGATTTTTATCAGCCAAGGTGGATTTTTTTTCTGATCTTTTAAACAACCAACACTCCCTAACCACAGTG
>NW_028146411.1:0-16382 GCF_977016875.1 Pavona decussata
ATATCCCCAGTGCAGAATTTTTTGATTTGCTTTAGATCGGTTTCAATCAAACTCCCAGCCTAGCTTAAAACATTCAACTTGCCAGCTGGGATTAAATTTAACCCTCTGGTTGTCAAAATGCCTGAATCTGCAGTGAGTTTACTGCAATCAGTCACGATTCAGCCTCATTAGGGCCTAAGAGTGTTGAACATCCAATTTCTCCTTGTAATTTCAAAGACTATTCAACCCCCCAGGTCATGAGAATTAAGATTTTTATCAGCCAAGGTGGATTTTTTTTCTGATCTTTTAAACAACCAACACTCCCTAACCACAGTGTGGGGGCAATTAAGAGAGGAGAATTGGTTCTTTGATTCAATTTATCAGTGGACATATATGTATTCGAGACTTCAAATGGCCATGAGGTTCCATTGGTGGGAACAATTAATTTAGAACTTATTAATAATTATAATAATAATCAACCCTAACACTCATGAATGCAGTTCATTAAGAACTTTCAAACTATTTAAACTGACTACTGAACTCAACTAACCTTCCAGTCCAGTTGATCATGCAAGCAGTGGGTCCATCTCACCCAGAAGGCACGTAGCCCTGGTGGCCTGCTTCTCGCGGCATGAATGCACCCCAGTCAGTCAGTGCTGAGTTGACGGCTTGACAGAAATAAATCCTTGTCAGAGGCTGACATCTGTCAGGCTGCAGACAGTCACAAGCAAAGCAAAACATCAAATCTGATTCTCATTAATGACTTTTTATAAGTGTGACACTGAGACTTTGGAGCAATACAAATTGAAGATGGCTTTGCAAATAACAGAAAAATAAATTTTAAAAAAAAAAAGAAAAGAAAACACACCCAAATTAATGATGGTGACGACGACGTGATGGCAATATGAGACTGGGTCGAACATTTCGACCCAGTTCAAGACTGCAATCAATGTCTGCTTTTCTCAAAATAGATCAATCTTCTGTTGTCAGCTGCATGATACACTTAAGCTGAACAACTCTAAAATATATCCCCAGTGCAGAATTTTTTGATTTGCTTTAGATCGGTTTCAATCAAACTCCCAGCCTAGCTTAAAACATTCAACTTGCCAGCTGGGATTAAATTTAACCCTCTGGTTGTCAAAATGCCTGAATCTGCAGTGAGTTTACTGCAATCAGTCACGATTCAGCCTCATTAGGGCCTAAGAGTGTTGAACATCCAATTTCTCCTTGTAATTTCAAAGACTATTCAACCCCCCAGGTCATGAGAATTAAGATTTTTATCAGCCAAGGTGGATTTTTTTTCTGATCTTTTAAACAACCAACACTCCCTAACCACAGTGTGGGGGCAATTAAGAGAGGAGAATTGGTTCTTTGATTCAATTTATCAGTGGACATATATGTATTCGAGACTTCAAATGGCCATGAGGTTCCATTGGTGGGAACAATTAATTTAGAACTTATTAATAATTATAATAATAATCAACCCTAACACTCATGAATGCAGTTCATTAAGAACTTTCAAACTATTTAAACTGACTACTGAACTCAACTAACCTTCCAGTCCAGTTGATCATGCAAGCAGTGGGTCCATCTCACCCAGAAGGCACGTAGCCCTGGTGGCCTGCTTCTCGCGGCATGAATGCACCCCAGTCAGTCAGTGCTGAGTTGACGGCTTGACAGAAATAAATCCTTGTCAGAGGCTGACATCTGTCAGGCTGCAGACAGTCACAAGCAAAGCAAAACATCAAATCTGATTCTCATTAATGACTTTTTATAAGTGTGACACTGAGACTTTGGAGCAATACAAATTGAAGATGGCTTTGCAAATAACAGAAAAATAAATTTTAAAAAAAAAAAGAAAAGAAAACACACCCAAATTAATGATGGTGACGACGACGTGATGGCAATATGAGACTGGGTCGAACATTTCGACCCAGTTCAAGACTGCAATCAATGTCTGCTTTTCTCAAAATAGATCAATCTTCTGTTGTCAGCTGCATGATACACTTAAGCTGAACAACTCTAAAATATATCCCCAGTGCAGAATTTTTTGATTTGCTTTAGATCGGTTTCAATCAAACTCCCAGCCTAGCTTAAAACATTCAACTTGCCAGCTGGGATTAAATTTAACCCTCTGGTTGTCAAAATGCCTGAATCTGCAGTGAGTTTACTGCAATCAGTCACGATTCAGCCTCATTAGGGCCTAAGAGTGTTGAACATCCAATTTCTCCTTGTAATTTCAAAGACTATTCAACCCCCCAGGTCATGAGAATTAAGATTTTTATCAGCCAAGGTGGATTTTTTTTCTGATCTTTTAAACAACCAACACTCCCTAACCACAGTGTGGGGGCAATTAAGAGAGGAGAATTGGTTCTTTGATTCAATTTATCAGTGGACATATATGTATTCGAGACTTCAAATGGCCATGAGGTTCCATTGGTGGGAACAATTAATTTAGAACTTATTAATAATTATAATAATAATCAACCCTAACACTCATGAATGCAGTTCATTAAGAACTTTCAAACTATTTAAACTGACTACTGAACTCAACTAACCTTCCAGTCCAGTTGATCATGCAAGCAGTGGGTCCATCTCACCCAGAAGGCACGTAGCCCTGGTGGCCTGCTTCTCGCGGCATGAATGCACCCCAGTCAGTCAGTGCTGAGTTGACGGCTTGACAGAAATAAATCCTTGTCAGAGGCTGACATCTGTCAGGCTGCAGACAGTCACAAGCAAAGCAAAACATCAAATCTGATTCTCATTAATGACTTTTTATAAGTGTGACACTGAGACTTTGGAGCAATACAAATTGAAGATGGCTTTGCAAATAACAGAAAAATAAATTTTAAAAAAAAAAGAAAAGAAAACACACCCAAATTAATGATGGTGACGACGACGTGATGGCAATATGAGACTGGGTCGAACATTTCGACCCAGTTCAAGACTGCAATCAATGTCTGCTTTTCTCAAAATAGATCAATCTTCTGTTGTCAGCTGCATGATACACTTAAGCTGAACAACTCTAAAATATATCCCCAGTGCAGAATTTTTTGATTTGCTTTAGATCGGTTTCAATCAAACTCCCAGCCTAGCTTAAAACATTCAACTTGCCAGCTGGGATTAAATTTAACCCTCTGGTTGTCAAAATGCCTGAATCTGCAGTGAGTTTACTGCAATCAGTCACGATTCAGCCTCATTAGGGCCTAAGAGTGTTGAACATCCAATTTCTCCTTGTAATTTCAAAGACTATTCAACCCCCCAGGTCATGAGAATTAAGATTTTTATCAGCCAAGGTGGATTTTTTTTCTGATCTTTTAAACAACCAACACTCCCTAACCACAGTGTGGGGGCAATTAAGAGAGGAGAATTGGTTCTTTGATTCAATTTATCAGTGGACATATATGTATTCGAGACTTCAAATGGCCATGAGGTTCCATTGGTGGGAACAATTAATTTAGAACTTATTAATAATTATAATAATAATCAACCCTAACACTCATGAATGCAGTTCATTAAGAACTTTCAAACTATTTAAACTGACTACTGAACTCAACTAACCTTCCAGTCCAGTTGATCATGCAAGCAGTGGGTCCATCTCACCCAGAAGGCACGTAGCCCTGGTGGCCTGCTTCTCGCGGCATGAATGCACCCCAGTCAGTCAGTGCTGAGTTGACGGCTTGACAGAAATAAATCCTTGTCAGAGGCTGACATCTGTCAGGCTGCAGACAGTCACAAGCAAAGCAAAACATCAAATCTGATTCTCATTAATGACTTTTTATAAGTGTGACACTGAGACTTTGGAGCAATACAAATTGAAGATGGCTTTGCAAATAACAGAAAAATAAATTTTAAAAAAAAAAAGAAAAGAAAACACACCCAAATTAATGATGGTGACGACGACGTGATGGCAATATGAGACTGGGTCGAACATTTCGACCCAGTTCAAGACTGCAATCAATGTCTGCTTTTCTCAAAATAGATCAATCTTCTGTTGTCAGCTGCATGATACACTTAAGCTGAACAACTCTAAAATATATCCCCAGTGCAGAATTTTTTGATTTGCTTTAGATCGGTTTCAATCAAACTCCCAGCCTAGCTTAAAACATTCAACTTGCCAGCTGGGATTAAATTTAACCCTCTGGTTGTCAAAATGCCTGAATCTGCAGTGAGTTTACTGCAATCAGTCACGATTCAGCCTCATTAGGGCCTAAGAGTGTTGAACATCCAATTTCTCCTTGTAATTTCAAAGACTATTCAACCCCCCAGGTCATGAGAATTAAGATTTTTATCAGCCAAGGTGGATTTTTTTTCTGATCTTTTAAACAACCAACACTCCCTAACCACAGTGTGGGGGCAATTAAGAGAGGAGAATTGGTTCTTTGATTCAATTTATCAGTGGACATATATGTATTCGAGACTTCAAATGGCCATGAGGTTCCATTGGTGGGAACAATTAATTTAGAACTTATTAATAATTATAATAATAATCAACCCTAACACTCATGAATGCAGTTCATTAAGAACTTTCAAACTATTTAAACTGACTACTGAACTCAACTAACCTTCCAGTCCAGTTGATCATGCAAGCAGTGGGTCCATCTCACCCAGAAGGCACGTAGCCCTGGTGGCCTGCTTCTCGCGGCATGAATGCACCCCAGTCAGTCAGTGCTGAGTTGACGGCTTGACAGAAATAAATCCTTGTCAGAGGCTGACATCTGTCAGGCTGCAGACAGTCACAAGCAAAGCAAAACATCAAATCTGATTCTCATTAATGACTTTTTATAAGTGTGACACTGAGACTTTGGAGCAATACAAATTGAAGATGGCTTTGCAAATAACAGAAAAATAAATTTTAAAAAAAAAAAGAAAAGAAAACACACCCAAATTAATGATGGTGACGACGACGTGATGGCAATATGAGACTGGGTCGAACATTTCGACCCAGTTCAAGACTGCAATCAATGTCTGCTTTTCTCAAAATAGATCAATCTTCTGTTGTCAGCTGCATGATACACTTAAGCTGAACAACTCTAAAATATATCCCCAGTGCAGAATTTTTTGATTTGCTTTAGATCGGTTTCAATCAAACTCCCAGCCTAGCTTAAAACATTCAACTTGCCAGCTGGGATTAAATTTAACCCTCTGGTTGTCAAAATGCCTGAATCTGCAGTGAGTTTACTGCAATCAGTCACGATTCAGCCTCATTAGGGCCTAAGAGTGTTGAACATCCAATTTCTCCTTGTAATTTCAAAGACTATTCAACCCCCCAGGTCATGAGAATTAAGATTTTTATCAGCCAAGGTGGATTTTTTTTCTGATCTTTTAAACAACCAACACTCCCTAACCACAGTGTGGGGGCAATTAAGAGAGGAGAATTGGTTCTTTGATTCAATTTATCAGTGGACATATATGTATTCGAGACTTCAAATGGCCATGAGGTTCCATTGGTGGGAACAATTAATTTAGAACTTATTAATAATTATAATAATAATCAACCCTAACACTCATGAATGCAGTTCATTAAGAACTTTCAAACTATTTAAACTGACTACTGAACTCAACTAACCTTCCAGTCCAGTTGATCATGCAAGCAGTGGGTCCATCTCACCCAGAAGGCACGTAGCCCTGGTGGCCTGCTTCTCGCGGCATGAATGCACCCCAGTCAGTCAGTGCTGAGTTGACGGCTTGACAGAAATAAATCCTTGTCAGAGGCTGACATCTGTCAGGCTGCAGACAGTCACAAGCAAAGCAAAACATCAAATCTGATTCTCATTAATGACTTTTTATAAGTGTGACACTGAGACTTTGGAGCAATACAAATTGAAGATGGCTTTGCAAATAACAGAAAAATAAATTTTAAAAAAAAAAAGAAAAGAAAACACACCCAAATTAATGATGGTGACGACGACGTGATGGCAATATGAGACTGGGTCGAACATTTCGACCCAGTTCAAGACTGCAATCAATGTCTGCTTTTCTCAAAATAGATCAATCTTCTGTTGTCAGCTGCATGATACACTTAAGCTGAACAACTCTAAAATATATCCCCAGTGCAGAATTTTTTGATTTGCTTTAGATCGGTTTCAATCAAACTCCCAGCCTAGCTTAAAACATTCAACTTGCCAGCTGGGATTAAATTTAACCCTCTGGTTGTCAAAATGCCTGAATCTGCAGTGAGTTTACTGCAATCAGTCACGATTCAGCCTCATTAGGGCCTAAGAGTGTTGAACATCCAATTTCTCCTTGTAATTTCAAAGACTATTCAACCCCCCAGGTCATGAGAATTAAGATTTTTATCAGCCAAGGTGGATTTTTTTTCTGATCTTTTAAACAACCAACACTCCCTAACCACAGTGTGGGGGCAATTAAGAGAGGAGAATTGGTTCTTTGATTCAATTTATCAGTGGACATATATGTATTCGAGACTTCAAATAGCCATGAGGTTCCATTGGTGGGAACAATTAATTTAGAACTTATTAATAATTATAATAATAATCAACCCTAACACTCATGAATGCAGTTCATTAAGAACTTTCAAACTATTTAAACTGACTACTGAACTCAACTAACCTTCCAGTCCAGTTGATCATGCAAGCAGTGGGTCCATCTCACCCAGAAGGCACGTAGCCCTGGTGGCCTGCTTCTCGCGGCATGAATGCACCCCAGTCAGTCAGTGCTGAGTTGACGGCTTGACAGAAATAAATCCTTGTCAGAGGCTGACATCTGTCAGGCTGCAGACAGTCACAAGCAAAGCAAAACATCAAATCTGATTCTCATTAATGACTTTTTATAAGTGTGACACTGAGACTTTGGAGCAATACAAATTGAAGATGGCTTTGCAAATAACAGAAAAATAAATTTTAAAAAAAAAAAGAAAAGAAAACACACCCAAATTAATGATGGTGACGACGACGTGATGGCAATATGAGACTGGGTCGAACATTTCGACCCAGTTCAAGACTGCAATCAATGTCTGCTTTTCTCAAAATAGATCAATCTTCTGTTGTCAGCTGCATGATACACTTAAGCTGAACAACTCTAAAATATATCCCCAGTGCAGAATTTTTTGATTTGCTTTAGATCGGTTTCAATCAAACTCCCAGCCTAGCTTAAAACATTCAACTTGCCAGCTGGGATTAAATTTAACCCTCTGGTTGTCAAAATGCCTGAATCTGCAGTGAGTTTACTGCAATCAGTCACGATTCAGCCTCATTAGGGCCTAAGAGTGTTGAACATCCAATTTCTCCTTGTAATTTCAAAGACTATTCAACCCCCCAGGTCATGAGAATTAAGATTTTTATCAGCCAAGGTGGATTTTTTTTCTGATCTTTTAAACAACCAACACTCCCTAACCACAGTGTGGGGGCAATTAAGAGAGGAGAATTGGTTCTTTGATTCAATTTATCAGTGGACATATATGTATTCGAGACTTCAAATGGCCATGAGGTTCCATTGGTGGGAACAATTAATTTAGAACTTATTAATAATTATAATAATAATCAACCCTAACACTCATGAATGCAGTTCATTAAGAACTTTCAAACTATTTAAACTGACTACTGAACTCAACTAACCTTCCAGTCCAGTTGATCATGCAAGCAGTGGGTCCATCTCACCCAGAAGGCACGTAGCCCTGGTGGCCTGCTTCTCGCGGCATGAATGCACCCCAGTCAGTCAGTGCTGAGTTGACGGCTTGACAGAAATAAATCCTTGTCAGAGGCTGACATCTGTCAGGCTGCAGACAGTCACAAGCAAAGCAAAACATCAAATCTGATTCTCATTAATGACTTTTTATAAGTGTGACACTGAGACTTTGGAGCAATACAAATTGAAGATGGCTTTGCAAATAACAGAAAAATAAATTTTAAAAAAAAAAAGAAAAGAAAACACACCCAAATTAATGATGGTGACGACGACGTGATGGCAATATGAGACTGGGTCGAACATTTCGACCCAGTTCAAGACTGCAATCAATGTCTGCTTTTCTCAAAATAGATCAATCTTCTGTTGTCAGCTGCATGATACACTTAAGCTGAACAACTCTAAAATATATCCCCAGTGCAGAATTTTTTGATTTGCTTTAGATCGGTTTCAATCAAACTCCCAGCCTAGCTTAAAACATTCAACTTGCCAGCTGGGATTAAATTTAACCCTCTGGTTGTCAAAATGCCTGAATCTGCAGTGAGTTTACTGCAATCAGTCACGATTCAGCCTCATTAGGGCCTAAGAGTGTTGAACATCCAATTTCTCCTTGTAATTTCAAAGACTATTCAACCCCCCAGGTCATGAGAATTAAGATTTTTATCAGCCAAGGTGGATTTTTTTTCTGATCTTTTAAACAACCAACACTCCCTAACCACAGTGTGGGGGCAATTAAGAGAGGAGAATTGGTTCTTTGATTCAATTTATCAGTGGACATATATGTATTCGAGACTTCAAATGGCCATGAGGTTCCATTGGTGGGAACAATTAATTTAGAACTTATTAATAATTATAATAATAATCAACCCTAACACTCATGAATGCAGTTCATTAAGAACTTTCAAACTATTTAAACTGACTACTGAACTCAACTAACCTTCCAGTCCAGTTGATCATGCAAGCAGTGGGTCCATCTCACCCAGAAGGCACGTAGCCCTGGTGGCCTGCTTCTCGCGGCATGAATGCACCCCAGTCAGTCAGTGCTGAGTTGACGGCTTGACAGAAATAAATCCTTGTCAGAGGCTGACATCTGTCAGGCTGCAGACAGTCACAAGCAAAGCAAAACATCAAATCTGATTCTCATTAATGACTTTTTATAAGTGTGACACTGAGACTTTGGAGCAATACAAATTGAAGATGGCTTTGCAAATAACAGAAAAATAAATTTTAAAAAAAAAAAGAAAAGAAAACACACCCAAATTAATGATGGTGACGACGACGTGATGGCAATA
The DNA here is from genome assembly GCF_977016875.1 of Pavona decussata. Classification (NCBI taxonomy): domain Eukaryota; kingdom Metazoa; phylum Cnidaria; class Anthozoa; order Scleractinia; family Agariciidae; genus Pavona; species Pavona decussata. Next base: position 8,916 of record NW_028146411.1, read on the forward strand.
TGAGACTGGGTCGAACATTTCGACCCAGTTCAAGACTGCAATCAATGTCTGCTTTTCTCAAAATAGATCAATCTTCTGTTGTCAGCTGCATGATACACTTAAGCTGAACAACTCTAAAATATATCCCCAGTGCAGAATTTTTTGATTTGCTTTAGATCGGTTTCAATCAAACTCCCAGCCTAGCTTAAAACATTCAACTTGCCAGCTGGGATTAAATTTAACCCTCTGGTTGTCAAAATGCCTGAATCTGCAGTGAGTTTACTGCAATCAGTCACGATTCAGCCTCATTAGGGCCTAAGAGTGTTGAACATCCAATTTCTCCTTGTAATTTCAAAGACTATTCAACCCCCCAGGTCATGAGAATTAAGATTTTTATCAGCCAAGGTGGATTTTTTTTCTGATCTTTTAAACAACCAACACTCCCTAACCACAGTGTGGGGGCAATTAAGAGAGGAGAATTGGTTCTTTGATTCAATTTATCAGTGGACATATATGTATTCGAGACTTCAAATGGCCATGAGGTTCCATTGGTGGGAACAATTAATTTAGAACTTATTAATAATTATAATAATAATCAACCCTAACACTCATGAATGCAGTTCATTAAGAACTTTCAAACTATTTAAACTGACTACTGAACTCAACTAACCTTCCAGTCCAGTTGATCATGCAAGCAGTGGGTCCATCTCACCCAGAAGGCACGTAGCCCTGGTGGCCTGCTTCTCGCGGCATGAATGCACCCCAGTCAGTCAGTGCTGAGTTGACGGCTTGACAGAAATAAATCCTTGTCAGAGGCTGACATCTGTCAGGCTGCAGACAGTCACAAGCAAAGCAAAACATCAAATCTGATTCTCATTAATGACTTTTTATAAGTGTGACACTGAGACTTTGGAGCAATACAAATTGAAGATGGCTTTGCAAATAACAGAAAAATAAATTTTAAAAAAAAAAAGAAAAGAAAACACACCCAAATTAATGATGGTGACGACGACGTGATGGCAATATGAGACTGGGTCGAACATTTCGACCCAGTTCAAGACTGCAATCAATGTCTGCTTTTCTCAAAATAGATCAATCTTCTGTTGTCAGCTGCATGATACACTTAAGCTGAACAACTCTAAAATATATCCCCAGTGCAGAATTTTTTGATTTGCTTTAGATCGGTTTCAATCAAACTCCCAGCCTAGCTTAAAACATTCAACTTGCCAGCTGGGATTAAATTTAACCCTCTGGTTGTCAAAATGCCTGAATCTGCAGTGAGTTTACTGCAATCAGTCACGATTCAGCCTCATTAGGGCCTAAGAGTGTTGAACATCCAATTTCTCCTTGTAATTTCAAAGACTATTCAACCCCCCAGGTCATGAGAATTAAGATTTTTATCAGCCAAGGTGGATTTTTTTTCTGATCTTTTAAACAACCAACACTCCCTAACCACAGTGTGGGGGCAATTAAGAGAGGAGAATTGGTTCTTTGATTCAATTTATCAGTGGACATATATGTATTCGAGACTTCAAATGGCCATGAGGTTCCATTGGTGGGAACAATTAATTTAGAACTTATTAATAATTATAATAATAATCAACCCTAACACTCATGAATGCAGTTCATTAAGAACTTTCAAACTATTTAAACTGACTACTGAACTCAACTAACCTTCCAGTCCAGTTGATCATGCAAGCAGTGGGTCCATCTCACCCAGAAGGCACGTAGCCCTGGTGGCCTGCTTCTCGCGGCATGAATGCACCCCAGTCAGTCAGTGCTGAGTTGACGGCTTGACAGAAATAAATCCTTGTCAGAGGCTGACATCTGTCAGGCTGCAGACAGTCACAAGCAAAGCAAAACATCAAATCTGATTCTCATTAATGACTTTTTATAAGTGTGACACTGAGACTTTGGAGCAATACAAATTGAAGATGGCTTTGCAAATAACAGAAAAATAAATTTTAAAAAAAAAAAGAAAAGAAAACACACCCAAATTAATGATGGTGACGACGACGTGATGGCAATATGAGACTGGGTCGAACATTTCGACCCAGTTCAAGACTGCAATCAATGTCTGCTTTTCTCAAAATAGATCAATCTTCTGTTGTCAGCTGCATGATACACTTAAGCTGAACAACTCTAAAATATATCCCCAGTGCAGAATTTTTTGATTTGCTTTAGATCGGTTTCAATCAAACTCCCAGCCTAGCTTAAAACATTCAACTTGCCAGCTGGGATTAAATTTAACCCTCTGATTGTCAAAATGCCTGAATCTGCAGTGAGTTTACTGCAATCAGTCACGATTCAGCCTCATTAGGGCCTAAGAGTGTTGAACATCCAATTTCTCCTTGTAATTTCAAAGACTATTCAACCCCCCAGGTCATGAGAATTAAGATTTTTATCAGCCAAGGTGGATTTTTTTTCTGATCTTTTAAACAACCAACACTCCCTAACCACAGTGTGGGGGCAATTAAGAGAGGAGAATTGGTTCTTTGATTCAATTTATCAGTGGACATATATGTATTCGAGACTTCAAATGGCCATGAGGTTCCATTGGTGGGAACAATTAATTTAGAACTTATTAATAATTATAATAATAATCAACCCTAACACTCATGAATGCAGTTCATTAAGAACTTTCAAACTATTTAAACTGACTACTGAACTCAACTAACCTTCCAGTCCAGTTGATCATGCAAGCAGTGGGTCCATCTCACCCAGAAGGCACGTAGCCCTGGTGGCCTGCTTCTCGCGGCATGAATGCACCCCAGTCAGTCAGTGCTGAGTTGACGGCTTGACAGAAATAAATCCTTGTCAGAGGCTGACATCTGTCAGGCTGCAGACAGTCACAAGCAAAGCAAAACATCAAATCTGATTCTCATTAATGACTTTTTATAAGTGTGACACTGAGACTTTGGAGCAATACAAATTGAAGATGGCTTTGCAAATAACAGAAAAATAAATTTTAAAAAAAAAAAGAAAAGAAAACACACCCAAATTAATGATGGTGACGACGACGTGATGGCAATATGAGACTGGGTCGAACATTTCGACCCAGTTCAAGACTGCAATCAATGTCTGCTTTTCTCAAAATAGATCAATCTTCTGTTGTCAGCTGCATGATACACTTAAGCTGAACAACTCTAAAATATATCCCCAGTGCAGAATTTTTTGATTTGCTTTAGATCGGTTTCAATCAAACTCCCAGCCTAGCTTAAAACATTCAACTTGCCAGCTGGGATTAAATTTAACCCTCTGGTTGTCAAAATGCCTGAATCTGCAGTGAGTTTACTGCAATCAGTCACGATTCAGCCTCATTAGGGCCTAAGAGTGTTGAACATCCAATTTCTCCTTGTAATTTCAAAGACTATTCAACCCCCCAGGTCATGAGAATTAAGATTTTTATCAGCCAAGGTGGATTTTTTTTCTGATCTTTTAAACAACCAACACTCCCTAACCACAGTGTGGGGGCAATTAAGAGAGGAGAATTGGTTCTTTGATTCAATTTATCAGTGGACATATATGTATTCGAGACTTCAAATGGCCATGAGGTTCCATTGGTGGGAACAATTAATTTAGAACTTATTAATAATTATAATAATAATCAACCCTAACACTCATGAATGCAGTTCATTAAGAACTTTCAAACTATTTAAACTGACTACTGAACTCAACTAACCTTCCAGTCCAGTTGATCATGCAAGCAGTGGGTCCATCTCACCCAGAAGGCACGTAGCCCTGGTGGCCTGCTTCTCGCGGCATGAATGCACCCCAGTCAGTCAGTGCTGAGTTGACGGCTTGACAGAAATAAATCCTTGTCAGAGGCTGACATCTGTCAGGCTGCAGACAGTCACAAGCAAAGCAAAACATCAAATCTGATTCTCATTAATGACTTTTTATAAGTGTGACACTGAGACTTTGGAGCAATACAAATTGAAGATGGCTTTGCAAATAACAGAAAAATAAATTTTAAAAAAAAAAAGAAAAGAAAACACACCCAAATTAATGATGGTGACGACGACGTGATGGCAATATGAGACTGGGTCGAACATTTCGACCCAGTTCAAGACTGCAATCAATGTCTGCTTTTCTCAAAATAGATCAATCTTCTGTTGTCAGCTGCATGATACACTTAAGCTGAACAACTCTAAAATATATCCCCAGTGCAGAATTTTTTGATTTGCTTTAGATCGGTTTCAATCAAACTCCCAGCCTAGCTTAAAACATTCAACTTGCCAGCTGGGATTAAATTTAACCCTCTGGTTGTCAAAATGCCTGAATCTGCAGTGAGTTTACTGCAATCAGTCACGATTCAGCCTCATTAGGGCCTAAGAGTGTTGAACATCCAATTTCTCCTTGTAATTTCAAAGACTATTCAACCCCCCAGGTCATGAGAATTAAGATTTTTATCAGCCAAGGTGGATTTTTTTTCTGATCTTTTAAACAACCAACACTCCCTAACCACAGTGTGGGGGCAATTAAGAGAGGAGAATTGGTTCTTTGATTCAATTTATCAGTGGACATATATGTATTCGAGACTTCAAATGGCCATGAGGTTCCATTGGTGGGAACAATTAATTTAGAACTTATTAATAATTATAATAATAATCAACCCTAACACTCATGAATGCAGTTCATTAAGAACTTTCAAACTATTTAAACTGACTACTGAACTCAACTAACCTTCCAGTCCAGTTGATCATGCAAGCAGTGGGTCCATCTCACCCAGAAGGCACGTAGCCCTGGTGGCCTGCTTCTCGCGGCATGAATGCACCCCAGTCAGTCAGTGCTGAGTTGACGGCTTGACAGAAATAAATCCTTGTCAGAGGCTGACATCTGTCAGGCTGCAGACAGTCACAAGCAAAGCAAAACATCAAATCTGATTCTCATTAATGACTTTTTATAAGTGTGACACTGAGACTTTGGAGCAATACAAATTGAAGATGGCTTTGCAAATAACAGAAAAATAAATTTTAAAAAAAAAAAGAAAAGAAAACACACCCAAATTAATGATGGTGACGACGACGTGATGGCAATATGAGACTGGGTCGAACATTTCGACCCAGTTCAAGACTGCAATCAATGTCTGCTTTTCTCAAAATAGATCAATCTTCTGTTGTCAGCTGCATGATACACTTAAGCTGAACAACTCTAAAATATATCCCCAGTGCAGAATTTTTTGATTTGCTTTAGATCGGTTTCAATCAAACTCCCAGCCTAGCTTAAAACATTCAACTTGCCAGCTGGGATTAAATTTAACCCTCTGGTTGTCAAAATGCCTGAATCTGCAGTGAGTTTACTGCAATCAGTCACGATTCAGCCTCATTAGGGCCTAAGAGTGTTGAACATCCAATTTCTCCTTGTAATTTCAAAGACTATTCAACCCCCCAGGTCATGAGAATTAAGATTTTTATCAGCCAAGGTGGATTTTTTTTCTGATCTTTTAAACAACCAACACTCCCTAACCACAGTGTGGGGGCAATTAAGAGAGGAGAATTGGTTCTTTGATTCAATTTATCAGTGGACATATATGTATTCGAGACTTCAAATGGCCATGAGGTTCCATTGGTGGGAACAATTAATTTAGAACTTATTAATAATTATAATAATAATCAACCCTAACACTCATGAATGCAGTTCATTAAGAACTTTCAAACTATTTAAACTGACTACTGAACTCAACTAACCTTCCAGTCCAGTTGATCATGCAAGCAGTGGGTCCATCTCACCCAGAAGGCACGTAGCCCTGGTGGCCTGCTTCTCGCGGCATGAATGCACCCCAGTCAGTCAGTGCTGAGTTGACGGCTTGACAGAAATAAATCCTTGTCAGAGGCTGACATCTGTCAGGCTGCAGACAGTCACAAGCAAAGCAAAACATCAAATCTGATTCTCATTAATGACTTTTTATAAGTGTGACACTGAGACTTTGGAGCAATACAAATTGAAGATGGCTTTGCAAATAACAGAAAAATAAATTTTAAAAAAAAAAAGAAAAGAAAACACACCCAAATTAATGATGGTGACGACGACGTGATGGCAATATGAGACTGGGTCGAACATTTCGACCCAGTTCAAGACTGCAATCAATGTCTGCTTTTCTCAAAATAGATCAATCTTCTGTTGTCAGCTGCATGATACACTTAAGCTGAACAACTCTAAAATATATCCCCAGTGCAGAATTTTTTGATTTGCTTTAGATCGGTTTCAATCAAACTCCCAGCCTAGCTTAAAACATTCAACTTGCCAGCTGGGATTAAATTTAACCCTCTGGTTGTCAAAATGCCTGAATCTGCAGTGAGTTTACTGCAATCAGTCACGATTCAGCCTCATTAGGGCCTAAGAGTGTTGAACATCCAATTTCTCCTTGTAATTTCAAAGACTATTCAACCCCCCAGGTCATGAGAATTAAGATTTTTATCAGCCAAGGTGGATTTTTTTTCTGATCTTTTAAACAACCAACACTCCCTAACCACAGTGTGGGGGCAATTAAGAGAGGAGAATTGGTTCTTTGATTCAATTTATCAGTGGACATATATGTATTCGAGACTTCAAATGGCCATGAGGTTCCATTGGTGGGAACAATTAATTTAGAACTTATTAATAATTATAATAATAATCAACCCTAACACTCATGAATGCAGTTCATTAAGAACTTTCAAACTATTTAAACTGACTACTGAACTCAACTAACCTTCCAGTCCAGTTGATCATGCAAGCAGTGGGTCCATCTCACCCAGAAGGCACGTAGCCCTGGTGGCCTGCTTCTCGCGGCATGAATGCACCCCAGTCAGTCAGTGCTGAGTTGACGGCTTGACAGAAATAAATCCTTGTCAGAGGCTGACATCTGTCAGGCTGCAGACAGTCACAAGCAAAGCAAAACATCAAATCTGATTCTCATTAATGACTTTTTATAAGTGTGACACTGAGACTTTGGAGCAATACAAATTGAAGATGGCTTTGCAAATAACAGAAAAATAAATTTTAAAAAAAAAAAGAAAAGAAAACACACCCAAATTAATGATGGTGACGACGACGTGATGGCAATATGAGACTGGGTCGAACATTTCGACCCAGTTCAAGACTGCAATCAATGTCTGCTTTTCTCAAAATAGATCAATCTTCTGTTGTCAGCTGCATGATACACTTAAGCTGAACAACTCTAAAATATATCCCCAGTGCAGAATTTTTTGATTTGCTTTAGATCGGTTTCAATCAAACTCCCAGCCTAGCTTAAAACATTCAACTTGCCAGCTGGGATTAAATTTAACCCTCTGGTTGTCAAAATGCCTGAATCTGCAGTGAGTTTACTGCAATCAGTCACGATTCAGCCTCATTAGGGCCTAAGAGTGTTGAACATCCAATTTCTCCTTGTAATTTCAAAGACTATTCAACCCCCCAGGTCATGAGAATTAAGATTTTTATCAGCCAAGGTGGATTTTTTTTCTGATCTTTTAAACAACCAACACTCCCTAACCACAGTGTGGG